>NW_027490349.1:0-299289 GCF_050948175.1 Xylocopa sonorina
ACGTTTTAAGAAGCGTTAGAACTCTATTGCTACGATACGTAGACATCTGCAAACGCTACTTCCAAGCAAGGAAGTGTCGCATTTACATTCATTTGAAGTGATTACGAGGTATACATGATACTTCGGAATGGATATTATATCTTATCATGAAATATAGGATTGAGATGCGATATCGCGTTTTAAGGTGCATTAGAGCACTATTGCCTCGATACGTAGATATCTGCAAACGCTATTTCCTAGCAAGGAAGTGTCGCATTTACATTCATTAGAAGTGTAGGCAGGTATACATGCTACTACACAATGAATATTATATCTTATCATGAAACATAGAAATGAGATGCGATATCGCGTTTTAAGAAACATTAAAACTCTGTTGCTTCGATACGTAGACATCTGGAAACGTAATTTCCTAGAAAGGAAGTGTCGCATTTACATTCTCTTGAGAGGAGTACGATGTATACATGGCACTTCGCAATGAATATTATATCTAATGATGAAACATAGAAATGAGATACGATATGGCGTAGATATCAGATACGTAGATATCTGCAAACCTTATTTCCTAGCAAGGAAGTGTCGCATTTACATTCTTTTGAAGTGAATACGAGGTGTCACGTCCGGCGAAACTATTTTCCGTCGCTCCGGAGGCTTTACGACACGAGCCTATTTTTCGGTAATTCGGTCCGCGGGAACGCGTTAAGACCGGGTTCGACAATTTCGGCTGACGCGACACTAGCGAAAAACTTCTCTCTCGATTTGTACGTAGAAACGGCGTGGAGGATCGTTCGCTGGGATCGTAGCGGATTTCGTTCTGTTGGCTGCTACGGAAATCTCGATCAGTCGCCAGCGAAGTTGAGGGCGGCGGTCGGAATTCAGCGATGATGCTGAATGTGGCAGAATCGGCGTGATGCGTCGTGGTGTCTGGATCGGAAGCGTCGACGGTCGCTTCGAAAAGCGGCGTCTGGACTGGTGCGAAGGCAGGTCGCTGGTATACGACGACTCTCGGAACGCCCTCCAAATATTCGCGCACAGGTGATCGTATGAAATTCTTCCTACTCGCACGTCGCGTTCTTCGCAAACCGGAAGCACGATTCATTGCCCAGGTTTTTCTGTACTTTCGACTAAGATCTGAAGGATGGGCGGCGGTCTCAACGTCACAAAGCCGATTTCTATACTCCTTCAATTTGATGAACAGCAACCCCAGTTGTATGGAAGAACCCGTGGAAGAATTCGTAGTTAAATGTAATGTTAAAAGTAGAACTAGTATTGTAAACACTTGATAAAATTAATGGATGTGGAAATAGTAGACTTGGTAAAAGAACTTGTACTTGGATATAGTAAAAGTAAAAATAAAATATATTCAAGGTTTAAAGTATACAAGAACTGGAATTTTTCTAAGACTAAGACTAAGTTAAAATGGAAATAGAAATACGATGCCTGAACCCCACATTGAGGCGGCTAACGATCTAGAACTAGACGTTTCGACTCCTCGGTAGGAGATCTCGAGTCAGAGTGTGTGCTCTGGAGACGCGTCTCTGACCTCCTCGGTTCGCGGGGCGCTACGGTCGCGGACGCTCGCGGTAGGGAGATCGCGGTCCCGCGAGTGGGGGACTCGCGTCTCGAGGCGGAGAGCGCGCGGTCCAGCGAGTGGGGACTCGCGGCTCGTGGTGGGGCTAGCGGCGCATGCCGCTGGCCGGACGCATCTTACTTAGTGTAACTTAGATCTAGGAATTCTTATATATGCGTCATGATATGGTATGTATGTACTAGCTTAGAAGTAATATAAAGGTTCTAGCAGATCCTGTTCCCGGAATTGGAAAAGACCCCATTCAGGTGATGGGCTGCGGCTACGTCTTCCTGCAGGACGGAATCCTCGGTGCGAGGGAGATAGGGCTGCCCGTCCTTGGTGCGGGCGAGACAGGTATACTCGGTGGTGCGAGTGAGACACTGGTGCCCGGTACGAGCGAGACAGGTATACTCGGCGGTGCGAGTAAGGCAGCGGAACTCGGTGTGAGTGAGCGCGTACAGGTATGCGCGCGCGAAGACTTCCAGTTGCTGGTTCTGCAGGCGAGTTTGGCTGGTTGCATGCGTCCAGGGGTTGATGTTAGGGGGTGCGAGCAGATTCCTTTCTAGGAAATTACGTTATCAGATATCTCTGTATCGAAGCTATAGAGTACTAATGCCCCTTAAAACGCGATACCGCATCTCATTTCTATGTTTCATGATAGGATATAATATACATTGCGAAGTGTCATGTATACCTCGTATTCACAACAACTGAATGTAAATGCGACACTTCCTTGCTAGGAAATAGCGTTTCCATATGTCTACGCATCGTAGCAATAGAGTTCTAATGCTTCTTAAATCGCGATATCGCATCTCACTTCTATGTTTCGTGATATAATCTAATATTTATTGGAGTGTTATGTATACCTTGTATTCACATAAAAGAATGTAAATGCGACACTTCCTTCCTAGGAAATAGCGTTTTCAGATGTCTGCGTATCGATGCAATAGAGTTCTAATGCTTGAAAAAACGCGATATCGCAACTCACTTCTATGCTTCATGATAAGTTATAATATTCATTGCGAAGTGTCATGTATACCTCGTATTCACTTCAAATGAATGTAAGTGCGACACTTCCTTGCTTGGAAGTAGCGTTTGCAGATGTCTACGTATCGTAGCAATAGGGTTCTAACGCTTCTTAAAACGCGATATCGCATCTCAATCCTATATTTCATGATAAGATATAATATCCATTCCGAAGTATCATGTATACCTCGTATTCACTTCAAATGAATGTAAATGCGACACATCCTTGCTTGGAAGTAGCGTTTGCAGATGTCTACGTATCGTAGCAATAGGGTTCTAACGCTTCTTAAAACGCGATATCGCATATCATATCTATGTTTCATGATAAGATATAATATTCATTGCGTAGTTTCACTTATACCTCGTATCCACTTCAAATGAATGTAAATGTGACACTTCCTTTCTAGGAAATAGCTTTTGCAGATATCTTCGTATCGTAGCAATAGCGTTCTGACACTTCTAAAAACGCGATATCGCACCTCACTTCTATGTTTCATGATAAGATATAATATCCATTGCGAAGTGTCATGTATGCCTCGTATTCACTTCAAAAGAATGTAAATGCGACACTTCCTTGCTAGGAAATAGCGTCTGCAGATATCTACGCATCGTAGCAATAGATTTCTAATGCTTATTATATCGCGATATCGCATATCATTTCTATGTCTCATGATAAGATATAATATTCATTGCGAAGTGTCATGTATTCCTCGTATACACTTCAAATGAATGTAAATGCGACACTTCATTGCTAGGAAATATCGTTTGCAAATGTCTAAGTATCGAAGCAATACAGATCTAATGCTTCCCAAAACGAGATATCGCATCTCCTTTCTATGTTTCATGATAAGATATAACATTCATTGCGGGGTGTTATGCATAGCTCGTATTCACTGCAAAAGAATGTAAATGCGGCACTTCCTAGCAAGGAAGTAGCGTTTGCAGATGTCTACGTATCGTAGAAATAGAGTTCTGATGCTTCTCAAAACGCGATATCGCATCTCATTTCTATGTTTCATGATAAGGTATAATATTCATTGCGAAGTGTCATGTATACCGCCTATTCACTTCAAAAGAATGTTAATGCGACACTTCCTTGCTAGGAAATAGCGTTTGCAGATGTCTACGTATCGAGGCAATAGTGCTCTAATGCTTCTTAAAACGCGATATCGTATCCCATTTCTATGATTCATGATAAGATATAATATCCATTCCGAAGTGTCATGTATACCTCGTATTCACTTCAAAAGAATGTAAATGCGACACTTCCTTGCTAGGAAATAACGTTTGCAGATGTCTCCGTACCGAAGCAATAGATTTCTATTACTTCTTAAAACGGGATACCGCATCTCATTTCTATGTTTCATAACAAGATATAATATTCATTGCGAAGTGTCATGTATTCCTCGTATTCACATCTAAAGAATGAAAATGCGACACTTCCTTGCTAGATAATAACGTTTGCAAATGTCTACGTATCGAAGTAATAGAGTTCTAAAGTCTCTTAAAGCACGATATCGATTCTCATTTCTATGTTTCATGATAAGATCTATTATTCATTGCGAAGTGTCACTTATACCTCGCATACACTTCAAACGAATGTAAATGCGACACTTTCTTGCTAGGAAACAGCGTTTGCAGATGTCTATGTATCGAAGCAATAGAGCTCTAATGCTTCTTAAAACACGATATCGCATTTCATTTCTATGTTTCGTGATAAGATCTATTATTCATTGCGAAGTGTCACTTATACCTCGCATACACTTCAAATGAATGTAAATGCGACACTTGCTTGCTAGGAAATAGCGCTTGCAGATCTCTACGTATCGAGGCAATAGTGCTCTAATGCTTCTTGAAACGCGATATCGCATCTCATTTCTCTGTTTCATGATAAGATATAATATCCATTCCGAAGTGTCATATATACCTCGTATTCACTTCAAATGAATGAGGATGCGACACATCCTAGCTAGGAAGTAGCGTTTGCAGATGTCTACGTATCGAGGCAATAGTGCTCTAATGCTTCTTAAATCGCGATATCGTATCTCATTTCTATGTCACATGATAAGATATAATATTCATTGTGGAGTGTTATGTATACCTCGTATTCACTTCAAAAGAATGTAAACGCGACACTTGCTTGCCAGAAAATAGCGTTTGCAGATATCTACGTATCGAAGCAATAGTTTTCTAATGCTTCTTAAATCGTCATATCGCATCTCATATCTAGCTTTCATGATAAGATATAATATTCATTGCGAAGTGTCACGTATACCTCGTATTCCTTTCAAAAGAATGTAAATACGACACTACCTTGCTAGGAAGTAGCGTTTGCTGATGTGTACGTATCGAAGCAGTAGGGATCTAATGCTTCTTAAATCGCCATATCGCTTCTCATTCCTATGTTTCAGATAATATATAATATTCACTATTCACATACTCTTCAAATGAATGTAAATGCGACACTTCCTTGCTAGGAAATAGCGTTTGCAGATACCTACGTATCGAAGCAGTAGAGTTCTAATGCTTCTTAAATCGCCATATTGGATCTCATATCAATGTTTCTTGATAAGATATAATATTCATTGTGGAGTGTTATGTTTACCTCGTACCCACTTCAAAAGAATGTAAATGCGACACTTCCTCGCTAGGAAATAGCGTTCGCAGATGTCTACGTATCGAAGCAATAGAGTTCCAATTCTTCCTTTAAAAACGCAATATCACTACTAATTACTATGTTTCATGATAATATATAGTATTCAGTGTGGAGTGTTATGTATACCTCGTATACACTTCAAAAGAATGTAAATGCGATACTTCCTTGCTAGGAAACAGCGTTTGCTGATGTCTACGTATCGAAGCAATAGAGTTCCAATGCTTCTGAAAACGCGATATCGCTACTCATTACTATGTTTCATGATAATATATAATATTCATTGTGCTGTGTTATGTATACCTCGTATTCACTTCAAAAGAATGTAAATGCGACACTTCCTTGCTAGGAAACAGCATTTGCAGATGTCTACGTATCGAACCAATAGATTTCTAATGCTTCTTATATCGCCATATCGAATCTCATTTCTACGTTCCATGATAAGGTATAATATTCATTGTGCATTGTTATGTATATCTCGTCTATACTTCAAATGAATGTAAATGCGATACTTCCTTGCTAGGAAGTAGCGTTTGCAGATGTCTACGTATCGTGGTATTAGAGTTCTAATGCTTCTCAAAACGCGATATCGCTTCTCATTACTGTGTTTCTTGATAATATATAATATTCATTGCGAAGTGTCATGTATACCTCGCATGCACTTGAAATTAATGCAAATGCGACACTTCCTTGCTAGGATATAGCGTTTGCAGATATCTACGAATCGAAGCAATAGAGTTCTATAGCTTCTTAAATCGCGATATCGCATCTCATTTCTATGTCTCATGATAAGATATAATATTCATTGTGCAGTGTTACGAATACCTCGTATTCACTTCAAAAGAATGTAAATGCGACACTTCCTTGCTAGGAAATAGCGTTTGCAGATATCTACGTATCGAAGCAATAGTTTTCTAGTGCTTCTTAAATCGTCATATCGCATTTTATATCTAGGTTTCATGATAAGATATAATATTCATTGCGAAGTGTCATGTATACCTCGTATTCCTTTCAAAAGAATGTAAATACGACACTACCTTGCTAGGAAGTAGCGTTTGCTGATGTGTACGTATCGAAGCAGTAGGGATCTAATGCTTCTTAAATCGCCATATCGCTTCTCATTCCTATGTTTCAGATAATATATAATATTCACTGCGAAGTGTCATGTATATATCGCATACTCTTCAAATGAATGTAAATGCGACACTTCCTTGCTGGGAAATGGCGTTTGCAGATACCTACGTATCGAAGCAATAGTGTTTTAATGCTTCTTAAGACGAGATATAGCATCTCATTTCTATGTTTCATGATAAGGTATAATATTCATTGCGAAGTGTTATGTATACCTCGTATTCACTTCAAAAGAATGTAAACGCGACACTTCCTTGCTTGGAAATAGCGTTTGCAGATGTCTACGCATCGAAGCAATAGATTTCTAAAGCTTGCTAATTCGCGATATCGCATCTCATATATATGTTTCATGATAATTTATAATATTCATTGCGAAGTGTCATGTATACCTCGCATACACTTCAAACGAATGTAAATGCGAAACTTCCTTGCTGGGAAGTAGCGTTTGCAGATGTCTACGTATCGTAGCAATGGAGTTCTAATGCTTCTTAACACGCGATATCGCACCTCATTTCCATGTTCCATTATAAGATATAATATTCATTGCGAAATGTTATGTATACCTCGTATTCCGTTCAGAAGAATGTAAATGCGACACTTCCTTGCTAGGAAATAGCGTTTGCAGATGTCTACGTATCGTAGCAATAGAGTTCCAATGCTTCTTAAAACGCGATATCGCATCTGATTTCTATGTTTCGTGATAAGATATAATATTCACTGCGAAGTGTCAGTTATACCTCGCATACACTTCAAATGAATGTAAATGCGGCATTTCCTTGCTAGGAAATAGCGTTTGCAGATGTCTACGTATCGTAGCAATAGAGTTCTAATGCTTCTTAAAACGCGGTATCGCATCTAATTTCTATATTTCATGATTAGATATACTATTCATTGCGAAGTGTCATGTAAACGTCGCATACACTTCAAATGAATGTAAGGGCGGCATTTCCTTGCTAGGAAATAGCGTTTGCAGATGTCTACGTATCGTAGCAATAGAGTTCTAATGCTTCTTAAAATGCGATATCGCAAAACATTTCTATGTTTCGTGATAAGATATAACATTCATTGCGAAGAGTCATGTATACGTCGTACTCACTTCAAAAGAATGTAAATGCGAAACTTCCTTGCTGGGAAATAGCGTTTGCGGATGTCTACGTATCGCAGCAATAGATTTCTAATGCTTTTTAAATCGCGATATCGCATCTAATTTGTATGTTTCATGATAAGATATAATATTCATATCGAAGTGTCATGTATACCTCGTATTCACTTCAAAAGAATGTAAATACCACACTTCCTTGCTAGGAAATTGCGTTTCTACATGTCTACGCATCGAAGCAATAGATTTCTAACTCTTTATTAAACGCGATATCGGATGTCAATTCTAAGTCACATGATAAGATGTAATTTCAATGCAACGCGTTATTTATATCTCCTCTACTCTTCAAATGAATGTAAATGCATCACTTCCTTGCTACGGAATATCGTTTCTATATCTGAAGGTTTAGAAGCAATAGAGTTATAATGCTTCGTAAAACGCGGCTGCGCATCTTACTTCTATATTTCATGATAAGATGTAATATTCATAGCATCGCGTTATGTTTATCTGCTTCTACACATGAATTGAGTGTGAACCCTACACTTTCTTGCCCGGGGATAGCGTTTCTAGATGTCCTGGTGCCGAAGCAATTAATTTGTCATTCTTCATGCACCCCAATATCGCATTTCATGTAAACAGTTCAAAGTAAGTTAGAAGGTTGTAAAGCTCTATGCATCGCATTATGCTTATCTGCTTTTGTGCTTTATAATGCTCTGGGATGTGAGAAGGTCCTCAACCATCCTTAACCCCCTAAAGAGAAGTCAAAAGTCCAGCGGCCCTGCAGGCGGGCTATGGGAGCACGGCGCGCGAGGCGCTATGCAATTTAAATGATCAGGAGGATCCCCTCAGGGACGCCCAAGCGGGCGAGAAGAGGAAATCGCCGAAATCCACTGATCGATGGACCCGAACAATACCGAAGCCTACAGCCCACTCCACCAAGGAGCTCCGAGGAGGATGCTGGAGACCCGAGGACCACCAGCGAATTCAAGGAACCTGAAGAAGAGAGCGTGAGCGCTTATTCGCTAAAGCGTCCCATTTCTTGTGTCGCATATTGTATATTGTCTTATATCGTGAAGCGAGTTATGATACCCGGTAATTCGCGGCGTGTTGCGTAGTTTCCCGTAGCCCTTGTTAGTTAAACCCACGTCGAGACCATAAATAAACATGCCGTCACTTCAGTATCTCGCGACCTGAGTGTGTGTACTTGGCTAGGCGTAGTCGAGAGGAGGAGCATTTCGAAATTTCAAGGGTTGTTCCGCCCCAGGGTTCCCGGGGTCGTGTAGTCTATCCCTTTGCTACTTTCTCAGCAGCTGGCGTCCAAGAAAAGTTGTACGCGAGCGGATACCTTGGAACGATAGATCGCTTTAGATTAAAGTACGTTTTACACTTTAAAGCATTTAGATAATTAACCCCTTCGAGCTTCCCTGACTTACTATATATAGGTTTCCGTCACAAGTAATAGGAACCATCACTTTTCATAGATATATAGAACACACATAGTTTTAAACGTAGAATTGAGAATTTTAGAACTTACTTTGAAACGTTAGTAGTGAGGAATTCCATCGGATTTCATAGAAATTCAGAACTTACTTGCTATGAAACATAGGCAGATAAGGGCCATCGCGTTGCTTAGAACTTTAGAACTTGCTTACTTCAACAAAGATTTCTATTGGCTTCGTCCGTTCTTCTAGAAGAGTTTTTAATAAACCACATACTTTTCACGCTTCTGATATCTTCGAAAGTTCGCGAGATGTAATCGTTTAAGTTTTAAAATGATTACTTAGTGTGGATTATTATTTAGTAACTCGCTCATAAACGAGTCTGCATAGGATTTAATCCATAAGTTTTTAAGCCTGGAATTTATGCAGTTATTTGTTATTCACTTATTGCTCAAACGACAAAGATTCTGACCACTTCAAAATGGTTGACTTTCATCAATTTTCTTAAAAATTGAAATACTGCCCAACTGCTTGCATTAGAGACTGTAATTAAAGCTTTCAAAACATTTTACCTCTTATAGATGAATTATGGAATTGAAATTGAATGTTTGACTTTTCTAACTCCTGTTTAGACATCTTTCTATTGGAATGTTCAAGTATTTTTCATATTCGTAATTATTAAAAATGTTTTACTTGATTCTTTAATTTTATATTTAGAATTTTCTGAGAAATATTTCTTATCGTAATGAACTATATAATTGCAATTATAATTCTTTATGAAATAATAATAACAGAAAGGTATGTATCCATTCTTGTAGTTTTGTAAAGAGTATTTAATCTTAATATCTAAAATAAAACATTGAGATCTGTTTACAATCTAATGGAATTTAATTACCTTTTGATTCAAATTCACAATGATAATCTTCCATAGTTCAACAATTTTGTGAGCTGTCCTCAGGAATCCGCAGCTCAGTACTTATAAAATGAACGACACAAAGAACAGCCTAACCAAACGTATTCGAACCGATTTTTCAATACTAATCTTATCATGTTTAACTTATGCTGCAAGCTATTGAAATGCCCTTCGAAAAGTGTTTATTCACAGTGAAGTAAACGGTAAGTATTACGCCTTCCACCACTGTTTACAATACGTATGTTTCAATTACTATCAAAACCGTGAGTATTATCGCCTTTCTTTACTTTTTGTAACCTTCAATGCCTTCATGTTACAGATCGTTAAACTTGCTTTAAAATGCTCTATCGTATTACGGAAGAATGGACATACCAATTCATTTCAAAAAATGAAGGTAACCTTCATATGTCCAACATAACTCCACTTACAAAAAAACTATTTTCATCAACGGATGGGCCCTTTGTACTATGCAATTTTATATTAGCAAAAACTTCTATAAAACTTATAGTTTCGTGGATATCTGAGGTGCTAATTATTACTGCCCCACCCTGTATATTGTTATGGATGTGTCCAACAAGGCAACGATGAACAGAGTTAAATTTAATATTATGATGTTTATTATTTTACTTATAATACATTTGTTTTTCTGAAATTTTGCCAAAAAACAATGTTGACGATGTCGACAGATGAATATATTTGCCTTAGAATTACAAGAGCCAACAATTTCGAATGTAGAATATTTCTTTACTTCGCTAACCGAATCATTGCAAACGTTAAGTAAAGTGCGTGCCTTTCAAAACAGTCAGATGCAAATTACGATACAACGTTTCCAAGAAATGGTACGTGCCACTGTTTTTTAATTTCCGTTTATTTAATCAAAGGAAATTTAATTGAAATATCCGCAAAATTTGAGGACAAAAAGTTATTGTAATTTTACGCCACATATATGATGATGATAAAGGATAAGTATACGGAACTGAAAATGGAAAGTAGCGAGCAGAAAAAGAAACTGATGGAGCTACAAAGTAGATTGATACATCCGTCAAATGATGATTCTAGGTTAATAAAATCTGTTAATCAAAGAACTATTGCAAAAATCAAGTATAATCAATATTACTTCTGCTCAAAGGCTATAATAGAATTGGACCGAAATGGGTACAAAACAGGCAAATATATCTATACGTTCTATTCTATGCAAAGGCAAATATTTCGAAGAGAAAAGATGTGTTACTTACAAATTACTTATTTTCCTAGATATCTCACTAATTCAGGCTTCTTGTCTTGCAGAACTAATCATTCATTTAACATGTAAAGGGGTCGATGAATAGTAAAAGATTTTTATATTTCATAGCCTCACTCGATACGTAGATTCGATCACGTAAAATATCGGACATTAATTGCATCTACATCTTCAGACTTGTAATTTGTATTGTATAGCGGGTGGTGATCCACGGTCGTTCGCGGCGTGTCGTATACCCTTTTGTAATACCGCGTCGAGGCAATCTAGAAAGAAGCCCTGAGTTCAGTATCCCGCGACCCTAATTTGCGCACTCGGCTAGAAGCAGTCGAGCGAAAGAGTATTTCGAAATTTCGATGGTTATCTTGAACCGGGTTTCCCGGGTTGCGTGGTTTACTAGTTTTTGCTACTTTTTGAGTAGCTGGCGCCCAAAAAGTCCCAGCCTCGCAGCTTCGAAATACTCGCTGGATAGGAAATTTATTGTTCTGTACTTCGCGTTGCCGAATCACGCGGATATTCTGTACTCCGATATAATCCCGGATTAAACTTCTGGATACCCCGTTATTATTGGTTCTATATACCCTTTTCTTGAGGATTGAAACGGGAAAAAACCGTCACAGTACACAATTATACATGACTGCATAAGAAGGATATCATATACTTTTATAATGAATGCGATATAAGAATATAAAACGAAGAACTATCCACTCCCATCAGGAGTAAAAACAATGTTTGGTACGCAAAGTTCATTGCAAAATATAATCAAGCAGTTAATATATCAAATCACAGCACACAATAAATCATTGAATGTATAATGATATGAATAGTAAGAAAAACATATTTACCTGTTAGATGTTTATAAATTCAAATTTAAAAGTCCAAGTCACATTTAATATATTATTGTCTAACAAGGTGATTTAATGTTGTTTCAAATAGGCGTGCAGAACTAGCTCGTACCTCGGTCAATGTAATTTCATTCGAAAATTACAAAGGATAAGAGGAAATATTCTCCAATATATAACATATATAAATCAACGGATGCAAGAGAGAACACTCGATCTCGGTGTAACGAGACCGGGGCGTCATCCTGCAGTAATCGTATAATGCCTGTTCCGAGATGGTGTAGAGAGGGAATGTGGAGGGTGAAAAGCATAAAATAGCAAAAATGTAACTAAAGAGAAAGAGAAAGAAAATATGTAGAAGTATTGCATTTATTAAGAGGAAATCCTAGAAATATCAAACAACAGATTATATACCATACTGTAAGGGTAAGGTACAACGAAATAGACGATATCGTGAGAGAAACTAAAATAATCGAGAAACTTAAAAAGAAAATAATAATTTAGATTGAGCGAATCAATATCACTGATCCCGGCAAGCTTAATGGAAAACGCATAACGATGAATCGGTTAGAGTATAAGATAGATGTTGGTCGCGGTTTGAGTGGCCCTGGGAATCCTTTGCCCGCATCAGGGCAGGCAGTAGGATGGTGGAGGGCCTGCCCTCCTGTTTCTTCGATCTATAGAATTCACATTCTATTGTAGAGTAGAAGCAGATAATTATAATGCTTTTCATAGAAGATTACAGCTTACTTAATTCGAAACGTTGAAATGGGATGAGTCATGGCATTGTATAATGCATTAGTAGTCTATTGTCTCGACATGTAGACACTACGAAGGGCAATCCTGTTGCATGGAGCTGTAGAATTTACATTCTTATGAAGTTTTAAAGCAGATAAGCATAGAGCTATGCATAAGAGATGACAGCATTCTTACTTTCAAACGATGAAATGGGATGCGCCAGCGCATTGCATGGAGAATTCTAGCCCGATTGCTTTAACAGACAGACACTACGGAGCGCCATGCCGTTGCATGGAATTATATAGTTCACATTCTATTGAAGACCTCTAACAGTTAAGCATAATGTTATGGATATATGATTACAGATTCTTTGCTTTGAAACGTTGAAATGAGATGCGACATTGCGTTGCATGAAGTACCATAAATGTCTTGCTTGGACACGTAGAGATCTGGAAAAGATATTCTGTTGCAAGTAAGTATAGGATTCACATCCTTCTAAGGTCTAGATGCAGACAAATGTAACATATTGCATAGAACAATGCAATTTACCATGAATCATTGAAATGACTTGCGACATCGTGTTGAATGAAGCAATAGAACTCCATTGCTCCGATAAGTAAACAACTGGAAACACTATTTCCTAGCAAGGAAGTGTGGCATTTACATCCTTTTGGAGTGTAGACGAGGTATACATAACACTTCGCAATGAATATTATATCTTATCATGCAACATAGAAATGAGATGCGACATCGCGATTTGAGAAGCATTAGAAATCTATTGCTGCGATACGTAGACATCCGCAAACGCTATTTCCCAGCAAGGAAGTTTCGCATTTACATTCTTTTGAACGGAATACGAGCTATACATGACACTTCGCAATGAATATTATATCTTATCACGAAACATAGAAATGTTTTGCGATATCGCATTTTAAGAAGCATTAGAACTCTATTGCTACGATACGTAGACATCTGCAAACGCTATTTCCTAGCAAGGAAATGCCGCCCTTACATTCATTTGAAGTGTATGCGACGTTTACATGACACTTCGCAATGAATAGTATATCTAATCATGAAATATAGAAATTAGATGCGATACCGCGTTTTAAGAAGCATTAGAACTCTATTGCTACGATACGTAGACATCTGCAAACGCTATTTCCTAGCAAGGAAATGCCGCATTTACATTCATTTGAAGTGTATGCGAGGTATACACGACACTACGCAATGGATATTATATCTTATCATGAAGCATAGATCTGAGATGCGATATCGCGTTTTAAGCGGTATTAGAACACTATTACTACGATACGTAGACATCTGCAAACGCTATGTCCTAGCAGGGAAGTGTCGCATTCACTTTCTTTTGAAGTGAATACGAGGTATACGTGACATTTCGCAATGAATATTATATCTTAGCACGAAACGTAGAAATGAGATGCGATATCGCGTTTTAAGACGCATTAGTACTCTATTCCTACGATACGTAAATATCTGCAGACGCTATTTCCTAGGAAGGAAGTGTCGCATTTACATTCTTTTGAAGTGAATACGGTTATACATGACAATTCGCAATGGATATTATATCTTATCATGAAACACAGAAATGAGTTGCGATATCGCGTTTTAAGCGGTATTAGAACAATATTGCTACGATACGTAGACATGTGCAGACGCTATTTCCTAGCAAGGAAGTGTCGCATTTACATTCTTTTGGGGTGAATACGATGTATACATGACGCTTCGCAATGAATATTATGCCTTATCTTGAAACATAGAAACGAGATGCGACATCTTGTTTTAAGATGCATTAGATCTCTACTACTACGATACGTAGACATCTGCAAGCGCTATTTCCTAGGAAGGAAGTGTCGAATTTACATTCTTTTGAAGTGAATACGAGGTATATATGACACTTTGCGTTGAATACTATATCTTATCATGAAACATAGACATGATATGCGACATCTCGTTTTCAGAAGCAATAGAACACTATTATTTCGATACGTAGACATCTGGAAACGCTATTTCCTAGCAAGGAAGAGTCGCATTTACATTCTATTGAAGTGAATACGAGGTATACATGACACTCCACAGTGAATATTATATCTTATCATGAAACATTGGAATGAGACGCGATATCGCGCTTTAAGAAGCAATAGAACTCCATTGCTACGGTACTTAGGTATCTGTAGGCGCTATTTCCTAGCAAGGAAGTGGCGCATTTACATTCTTTTGAGGTGAAAACGGGTATACATGACTATTCGCAATGGATATTATATCTTATCATGAAACATAGAAATGAGATGCGATATCGCGTTTTAAGCGGTATTAGAACACAATTGCTACGATACGTAGACATCTGCAAACGCTATGTCCTAGCAGGGAAGTGTCGCATTTACTTTCTTTTGAAGTGAATACGAGGTATACGTGACATTTCGCAATGAATATTATATCTTAGCACGAAACATAGAAATGAAATGCGACATCACGTTTTAAGAAGCATTAGGACTCTATTGCTACGATACGTAGACACCTGCAAACGCTATTTCCTAGGATGGAAACGTCGCATTTACATTCTTTTGAAGCGAATACGAGGTATACATGACACGTCGCAATGAATATTATATCTTATCATGAAGCGTAGAAATGAGATGCGATATCTCGTTTTAAGGAGCATTAGAACTCTACTGCTTTGATACGCAGACATCTGCCAACTTTATTTCCTAGGAAGGAAGTGTCGCATTTACATTCATTTGAATTGTATGCGAGGTATACATTACAATTCGCAATGAATATTATATCTTAACATGAAACATAGAAATGAGATGCGATATCGCGGTTTAAGTAGCATTAGAACCCTATTGCTACGATTCGTAGACATCTGCAGGTGCTATTTCCTAGCAAGGAAGCGTCGCATTTACATTCTTTAGAAATGAATACGAGGTATACATAACACCCCACAATGAATATTATATCATCTCATGAAACATAGAAATGTGGATCGACTTCGCGCTTTATGAAGCAACAGAACTCTATAGCTTCGATACGTTGACATCTGCAGACGCTATTTCCTAGCAAGGAAATGTCGCATTTACTTTCTTTTGAGGTGAAAACGAAGTAGACATAACACTCCACAATAAATATTATATCTTATTATGAAACATAGAATTGAGATGCGATATCGCGTTTTAAGAAGCACTAGAACTCTATTGCTTCGATACGAAGACATCTCGAAACGCTATTTCCTAGCCGGGAAGTGTGGCATTTACATTATATTGAAGTGTAGACGAGGCATACGTAACACTTCGCAATGAACATTATATCTTATCAGGAAGCATAGAATTGAGATGCGATGTCGTTTTTAAACAAGTATTAGAACTCTGTTGCATCGATACGCAGACATCTAGAATCTCTATTACGTCGCAAGGAAGAGTGGGATTTATTTTCTTTTGACATGCAGTCGAGATATACATAACGGGTTGCATTGAATATTACATCTTATCATGAGACATAGAAATGAGATGCGATATCGCGATTTATGAAGAAGTAGAACACTATTGCTTCGATATGTAGTGTGACGTGGTGACGTCACAAGGCTTGCTCACCCCCCCCCTGCTTCGGTTAGACTAGGTCGCAAATCACCACCCATGCAGGAAGCGCGACACGGACAATAGCGGTAGCAGTACTTGCGAGGAGCGTGAAATACGCGATGGTAGAACCTCCCCCCCCCCCATTCTTTCCTCTCCCTCCGTTCGACGGATAAGAATGGCGAGCTGAAGAAAAGCAACTCAGAAGACTCCCCTTCGGCGGATAAGAAGACCGCAGGTTCGCGGAAGGTCTGTGCGCCTAGGTAGCGTGACGGGCTCGACGGTGGAGGAGTCGGGATGCGAACCAGAAAAGACCCTGAAGCCCGAAGGATAAGATTCAGAGCCCTGCACCGATAAGACCGCTGCCATAGACCATGGAGATCAACAGGAAGGACATTGGGTGTGAGAAGGACCTCCACCCCTCCCCTGAGCCCATGGAGAGGAAAACTCAAGATGCGCAGCGGAATTGCAGGCGAGCCGAGGAAAGCGCTGCGTGCGACACGCGCCGCAGT
The DNA here is from genome assembly GCF_050948175.1 of Xylocopa sonorina. NCBI lineage: Eukaryota > Metazoa > Arthropoda > Insecta > Hymenoptera > Apidae > Xylocopa > Xylocopa sonorina. The sequence continues at coordinate 16,748 of NW_027490349.1, forward strand.
TCAAATAATGCAGAGGACCCCCGCTGGACACACCAGAGGGGGCGATCAGGGAAGATCGCTGAAATCCAACGATCGATGCCCCGAACAATATCGAAGCGTATAGCCCTTCCCCACCAAGGAGCCCTAAGGAGGATCTAAGGGGATCCGAAGATCCCCAGCAAACCTATATGATGAGCTAACCAACATGAAGACGGCCTACTCTACTACTATTCTTCTTCTCGGCGACTTAGCGACTTACTTAGCGAGCAACCGAGCAAGCGCTTATACGGAGCGATTCGGTGGAGAGAGAGAGAGAGAGAGAGAGAGAGAGAGAGAGAGAGAGAGAGAGAGGTAGACGGACTCAACGAGATCCATACTTGTTGGATGCGAGAACGTGAGTCCTTATACGCTAAAGCGTCCTATTTGTTCCCTGCCGCATATGCGATATTGCGTATTGTATTTTGTATCGTACAACGGGTGGGGATCCACGGTAATTCGCGGCGTGTCGTATACCCTTTTGTAATACCGCGTCGAGACAATCTAGAATGAAGCCGTGATTTCAGTATCCCGCGACCCTAATTTGCGCACTCGGCTAGAAGTAGCCGAGCGATAGAGTATTTCGAAACTTCGAGGGTTATATTGCACCGGGTTTCCCCGGGTTGCGTGGTTCACTAGTTTTTGCTACTTCTTGAGTAGCTGGCGCCCAAAGAGACCCAGCCTCGCAGTTACGAAATACTCGCTGGATAGGCAATTCTTGGTTCGGCATTTGGCGTTGGCAAATTCGTAGACAATCATACCACGCGGATATTTTGTACCCGATATTCTGTACCTCGGAGTAAACTTCTGTATAACCCCGTTATTATTGGTTCTATATACCCTTTTCTCGCGGATTGTAACGGGAAAACCCGTCACAACGTACAGAAGCATCAGAGTTCTATTGCTGCTTAAAACGAGATATCGCATATAATTTCTATGTTTCATGATAAGATATAGTATTCATTGCGAAGTGTCATGTATACCTCGTAATCACTTCAAAAGAATGTAAACGCGACACTTCCTTGCTTGGAAATAGCGTTTGCAGATGTTTACGTATGGTAGCAATAGAGTTCTAATGCTTCTTAAAACGCGATATCGCATCTCATTTCTATGTTTCATGATAAGATATAATATTCATTGCAAAGTGTCATGTGTACCTCGTATTCGCATCAAAAGAATGTGAATGCGACACTTCCATGCTAGGAAATAGCGTTTCCAGATGACTACGTATCGAAAAAATAGAGTTCTAATGCTTCTTAAGACGAGATATCGCATCTCAATTCTATGTTTCATGATAAGATATAATATTCATTGCGATGTGCTTTGCATTCCTCGTCTGCGCTTCAAATGAAGGTAAATGCGAAGCTTCCTTGCTAGGAAATAGCGTTTGGCAGATGTCTACGTATCATAGCAGTAGACTTCTAATGCTTCTTAAATCGCGATATTGCATCTCATTCCTATGTTTGATGATAAGATATAATGTTCATTGTGCAGTGTTATATATACCTCGTATTCACTTCAAAAGGATGTAACAGCGACACTTCCTTGCTAGGAAAGAGCGTTTCCAGATATCTACGTACCGTAGCAATATATATCTTATGCTTCTTAAAACGGGATATCGCATCTCATTTCTATGTTTCATGACAAGATATAATATTCATTGCGAAGTGTCATGTTCTCCTCGGATTCACTTCAAAAGAATGTAAATGCCGTACTTCCTTCATAGGAAATAGCGTTTGCAGATGTCTACGTATCGTAGCAATAGAGTTCTAGTGTTTCTTAAACCGCGATACCGCATCTCACTCCTATGTTTCATGATAAGGTATATTATTCATTGCGAAGTGTCATGTATACCTCCCATTCACTTCAAAGGAATGTAAATGCGACACTTCTTTGCTAGGAATTATCGTTTCCAGATGTCTACGTATCGAAACAATAGAGTTATAATGCTTCTTAAAACGAGTTGTCGCATCTCATTTCTCTGTTTCATGATAAGATATAATATTCATTGCGAAGTGACCTGTATACCACGTATTCACTTCAAAAGAATGTAAATGCGACACTTCCATGCTAGGAAGTAGCTTTTACAGATGTCTACGTATCGTAGCAATGGAGTTCTGATGCTTCTGAGAACACGATATCGCATCTCACATCAATGTTTCATGATAAGATATAATATTCATTGCGATTTCTCATATATACCTCGTATTCGCTTCAAAAGAATGTAAGTGCGACACTTCCTTGCTTGGAAATAGCGTTCCCAGCTGTCTACGTATCGAAGCAGTAGAGTTCTAATGCTTCTATAGACGGGATATCGCATCTCATTTCTATGTTTCATGACAAGATATAACATTTATTGCGAAGTGTCACGTATACCACGTATTCACTTCAAATAAATGTAAATGCGTCACTTCCTTACTAGGAAATAGCGACTGCAGATGTCTCCGTATCGAAGCAACAGAGTTCTAATGCTTCTTAGATCGCGATATCGCATCTCATTCCTATTTTTCGTGATAAGGTATAATATTCATTGCGAAGTGTCATGTTTGCCTCGTATTCACTTCAAAAGAATGTAAATGCGACTATTCCCTGCTAGGAAATAGCGTTTGCAGATGCCTATGTATTGTAGCAATAGAGTTGTAGTGCTTCTCAAAACGCGATATCGCATCTCATTTCTATGCTTCATGATAAGATATAATATTTATTGCGAAGTGTCATGTATACATCGTATTCACTCCAAAAGAATGTAAATGCGACACTTCCTTGCTAGGAAATAGCGTATTCAGATGTCTACGTATCGTAGGCATAGAGTTCTAATGATTCTTAAAACGCGATATCGCATCTCACTTCTATGTTTCGTGATAAGATATAATATTCATTGCGAAGTGTCATGTATACCTCGTATTCACTTCAAAAGAATGTAAATGCGACGTTTCCATCCTTGGGAATATCGTTTGCAGATGTCTACGTATCGTAGCAATAGGATTCTAATGCTTCTTAAAACGAGATGTCGCATTTCATTTCAATGCTTCGTGATAAGATATAATATTCATTGCGAAGCGTCATGTATACCTCGTATTCACTTCAAAAGAATGTAAATGCGACTATTGCTTGCTAGGAAATATCGTTTGCAGATGTCTACGTATCGTAGCAATAGAGTTCTAATGCTACTTAAATCGCGATATCGCATCTCATTTCTATGTTTCGTGATAAGATGTAATATTCATTGCGAAGTGTCATGTACACCTCGTATTCACTTCAAAAGAATATAAATGCTACACTTCCATGCTTGGAAATAGAGTCTGCAGCTGTCTACGTGTCGAGGCAATAGAGTTCTAATGCTTCTTAAAACGCGATATCGCATCTCACATCTATGCTTCATCATAAGATATAATATTCATTGCGAAATGTCATGTATACCTCGTATTCACTCCAAACGAATGGAAATGCGGCTATTGCTTGCTAGGAAATAGCGTATTCAGATGTCTACGTATCGTAGGCATAGAGTTCTAATGCTTCTTAAAACGCGATATCGCATCTCACTTCTATGTTTCGTGATAAGATATAATATTCATTGCGAAGTGTCATGTATACCTCGTATTCACTTCAAAAGAATGTGAATGCGACGTTTCCATCCTTGGGAATATCGTTTGCAGATGTCTACTTATCGTAGCAAAAGGGTCCTAATGCTTCTTAAAACGAGATGTCGCATTTCATTTCAATGTTTCGTGATAGGATATAATATTCATTGCGAAGTGCCATGTATACCTCGTATTCACCTCAAAAGAAGTTAAATGCGACTATTGCTTGCTAGGAAATAGCGTTTGCAGATGTCTACGTATCGTAGCAATAGAGTTTTAATGCTACTTAAATCGCGATATCGCATTTCATTTATATGTTTCGTGATAAGATATAATATTCATTGCTTAGTGTCATGTATACCTCGTATTCACTTCAAAAGAATGTAAATGCGACGTTTCCATCCTTGGGAATATCGTTTGCAGATGTCTACTTATCGTAGCAAAAGGGTCCTAATGCTTCTTAAAACGAGCTGTCGCGTTTCATTTCTATGTTTCGTGATAAGATATAATATTCATTGCGAAATGTCATGTATACCTCGTATTCACTCCAAACGATTATAATGCGACACTTCCTTGCTAGGAAATAGCGTATTCAGATGTCTACGTATCGTAGCAATAGAGTTCTAATGCTACCTAAATCGCGATATCGCATCTCATTTCTACGTTTCGTGATAAGATGTAACATTCATTGCGAAGTGTCATGTACACTTCGTATTCACTTCAAAAGAATGTAAACGCGACACTTCCATGCTAGGAAATAGCGTCTGCAGATGTCTACGCGTCGAGGCAATAGAGTTCTAATGCTTCTTCAAACGCTATATCGCATCTCATTTCTATGTTTCGAGATAAGATGCAATATTCATTGCGAAGTGTCATGTATACCTTGTATTCACTTCAAAGGATTGTAAATGCGACGTTTCCATCCTTGCGAATATCGCTTGCAGATGTCTACGTATCGTAGCAATAGAGTTCTAATGCTACTTAAATCGCGATATCGCATCTCATTTATATGTTTCGTGATAAGATATAATATTCATTGCGGAGTGTCATGTATACCTCGTATTCACTTCAAAAGAATGTAAATGCGACGTTTCCATCCTTGGGAATATCGTTTGCAGATGTCTACTTATCGTAGCAAAAGGGTGCTAATGCTTCTTAAAACGAGATGTCGCGTTTCATTTCAATGTTTCGTGATAAGATATAATATTCATTGCGAAGTGTCATGTATACCTTGATTTCACTTCAAAAGATTGTAAATGCGACGTTTCTATCCTTGCGAATATCGTTTGCAGATGTCTACGTATCGTAGCAATAGGATTCTAATGCTTCTTAAAACGAGATGTCGCATTTCATTTCAATGTTTCGTGATAAGATATAATATTCATTGCGAAGCGTCATGTATACCTCGTATTCACTTCAAAAGAATGTAAATGCGACTATTGCTTGCTAGGAAATATCGTTTGCAGATGTCTACGTATCGTAGCAATAGAGTTCTAATGCTACTTAAATCGCGATATCGCATCTCATTTCTATGTTTCGTGATAAGATGTAATATTCATTGCGAAGTGTCATGTACACCTCGTATTCACTTCAAAAGAATATAAATGCTACACTTCCATGCTTGGAAATAGAGTCTGCAGCTGTCTACGTGTCGAGGCAATAGAGTTCTAATGCTTCTTAAAACGCGATATCGCATCTCACATCTATGCTTCATCATAAGATATAATATTCATTGCGAAATGTCATGTATACCTCGTATTCACTCCAAACGAATGGAAATGCGGCTATTGCTTGCTAGGAAATAGCGTATTCAGATGTCTACGTATCGTAGGCATAGAGTTCTAATGCTTCTTAAAACGCGATATCGCATCTCACTTCTATGTTTCGTGATAAGATATAATATTCATTGCGAAGTGTCATGTATACCTCGTATTCACTTCAAAAGAATGTGAATGCGACGTTTCCATCCTTGGGAATATCGTTTGCAGATGTCTACTTATCGTAGCAAAAGGGTCCTAATGCTTCTTAAAACGAGATGTCGCATTTCATTTCAATGTTTCGTGATAGGATATAATATTCATTGCGAAGTGCCATGTATACCTCGTATTCACCTCAAAAGAAGTTAAATGCGACTATTGCTTGCTAGGAAATAGCGTTTGCAGATGTCTACGTATCGTAGCAATAGAGTTTTAATGCTACTTAAATCGCGATATCGCATTTCATTTATATGTTTCGTGATAAGATATAATATTCATTGCTTAGTGTCATGTATACCTCGTATTCACTTCAAAAGAATGTAAATGCGACGTTTCCATCCTTGGGAATATCGTTTGCAGATGTCTACTTATCGTAGCAAAAGGGTCCTAATGCTTCTTAAAACGAGCTGTCGCGTTTCATTTCTATGTTTCGTGATAAGATATAATATTCATTGCGAAATGTCATGTATACCTCGTATTCACTCCAAACGATTATAATGCGACACTTCCTTGCTAGGAAATAGCGTATTCAGATGTCTACGTATCGTAGCAATAGAGTTCTAATGCTACCTAAATCGCGATATCGCATCTCATTTCTACGTTTCGTGATAAGATGTAACATTCATTGCGAAGTGTCATGTACACTTCGTATTCACTTCAAAAGAATGTAAACGCGACACTTCCATGCTAGGAAATAGCGTCTGCAGATGTCTACGCGTCGAGGCAATAGAGTTCTAATGCTTCTTCAAACGCTATATCGCATCTCATTTCTATGTTTCGAGATAAGATGCAATATTCATTGCGAAGTGTCATGTATACCTTGTATTCACTTCAAAGGATTGTAAATGCGACGTTTCTATCCTTGCGAATATCGCTTGCAGATGTCTACGTATCGTAGCAATAGGATTCTAATGCTTCTTAAAACGAGATGTCGCATCTCATTTCTATGTTTCGTGATAAGATGTAATATTCATCGCGAAGTGTCATGTACACCTCGTATTCACTTCAAAAGAATGTAAATGCGACACTTCCATGCTAGGAAATAGCTTCTGCAGATGTCTACGCGTCGAGGCAATAGAGTTCTAATGCTTCTTCAAACGCTATATCGCATCTCATTTCTATGTTTCGAGATAAGATATAATATTCATTGCGAAGCGTCATGTATACCTCGTATTCACTTCAAAAGAATGTAAATGCGACTATTGCTTGCTAGGAAATATCGATTGCAGATGTCTACGTATCGTAGCAATAGAGTTCTAATGCTACTTAAATCGCGATATCGCATCTCATTTATATGTTTCGTGATAAGATATAATATTCATTGCGAAGTGTCATGTATACCTCGTATTCACTTCAAAAGAATGTAAATGCGACGTTTCCATCCTTGGGAATATCGTTTGCAGATGTCTACTTATCGTAGCAAAAGGGTCCTGATGCTTCTTAAAACGAGATGTCGCGTTTCATTTCTATGTTTCGTGATAAGATATAATATTCATTGCGAAATGTCATGTATACCTCGTATTCACTCCAAACGAATATAATGCGACACTTCCTTGCTAGGAAATAGCGTATTCAGATGTCTACGTATCGTAGCAGTAGAGTTCTAATGCTACTTAAATCGCGATATCGCATCTCATTTCTACGTTTCGTGATAAGATGTAACATTCATTGCGAAGTGTCATGTACACTTCGTATTCACTTCAAAAGAATGTAAATGCGACACTTCCATGCTAGGAAATAGCGTCTGCAGATGTCTACGCGTCGAGGCAATAGAGTTCTAATGCTTCTTAAAACGCGATATCGCATCTCTCTTCTATGCTTCATGATAAGATACAATATTCATTGCGAAGTGTCATGTATACCTCGTATTCACTTCAAATGAATGTAAATGCGACACTTCCATGCTAGGAAATAGCGTTTGCAGATGTCTCCGCATCGAGGCCATAGATTTCTAATGCTTCTTAAAACGCGAAATCGCACCTCACTTCTATGTTTTATGATAAGATGTAACATTCATTGCGAAGTGTCATGTACACTTCGTATTCACTTCAAAAGAATGTAAATGCGACACTTCCATGCTAGGAAATAGCGTCTGCAGATGTCTACGCGTCGAGGCAATAGAGTTCTAATGCTTCCTAAAACGCGATATCGCATCTCTCTTCTATGCTTCATGATAAGATACAATATTCATTGCGAAGTGTCATGTATACCTCGTATTCCCTTCAAAAGAATGTAAATGCGACACTTCCATGCTAGGAAATATCGTTTGCAGATGTCTACTTATCGTAGCAAAAGGGTCCTAATGCTACTTAAATCGCTATATCGCATCTCATTTATATGTTTCGTGATAAGATATAATATTCATTGCGAAGTGTCATGTATACCTCGTATTCACTCCAAACGAATGTAAATGCGACACTTCCTTGCTAGGAAATAGCGTATTCAGATGTCTACGTATCGTAGCAATAGAGTTCTAATGCTACTTAAATCGCGATATCGCATCTCATTTCTATGTTTCGAGATAAGATGTAATATTCATTGCGAAGTGTCATGTATACCTCGTATTCACTTCAAAAGAATGTAAATGCGACTATTGCTTCCTAGGAAATAGCGTTTGCAGATGTCTACGTATCGTAGGAATAGAGTTCTAATGCTTCTTAAAACGCGATATCGCATCTCACTTCTATGTTTCATGATAAGATAAAATATTCATTGCGAAGTGTCATGTATACCTCGTATTCACTTCAAAAGAATGTAAATGCGACGCTTCCATCCTTGGGAATATCGTTTGCAGATGTCTACTTATCGTAGCAAAAGGGTCCTAATGCTTCTTGAAACGAGATGTCGCATTTCATTTCTGTGTTTCGTGATAAGATATAATATTCATTGCGAAATGTCATGTATACCTCGTATTCACTCCAAACGAATGTAAATGCGACGTTTCCATCCTTGGGAATATCGTTTGCAGATGTCTACTTATCGTAGCAAAAGGGTCCTAATGCTTCTTGAAACGAGATGTCGCATTTCATTTCTGTGTTTCGTGATAGGATATAATATTCATTGCGAAATGTCATGTATACCTCGTATTCACTCCAAACGAATGTAAATGCGACACTACCTTGCTAGGAAATAGCGTATTCAGATGTCTACGTATCGTAGCAATGGAGTTCTAATGCTACTTAAATCGCGATATCGCATCTCATTTCTATGTTTCGTGATAAGATGTAATATTCATTGCGAAGTGTCATGTACACCTCGTATTCACTTCAAAAGAATGTAAATGCGACACTTCTATGCTAGGAAATAGCGTCTGCAGATGTCTACGCGTCGAGGGAATAGAGTTCTAATGCTTCTACAAACGCTATATCGCATCTCATTCCTATGTTTCGAGATAAGATGTAATATTCATTGCGAAGTGTCATGTATACCTCGTATACACTTCAAAATAATGTAAATGCGACTATTGCTTCCTAGGAAATAGCGTTTGCAGATGTCTACGTATCGTAGGAATAGAGTTCTAATGCTTCTTAAAACGCGATATCGCATCTCGCTTCTATGTTTCATGATAAGATACAATATTCATTGCGAAGTGTCATGTATACCTCGTATTCACTTCAAAAGAATGTAAATGCGACGTTTCCATCCTTGGGAATATCGTTTGCAGATGTCTACTTATCGTAGCAAAAGGGTCGTAATGCTTCTTAAAACGAGATGTCGCATTTCATTTCAATGTTTCGTGATAGGATATAATATTCATTGCGAAGTGCCATGTATACCTCGTATTCACTTCAAAAGAATGTAAATGCGACTATTGCTTGCTAGGAAATAGCGTTTGCAGATGTCTACGTATCGTAGCAATAGTGTTCTAATGCTACTTAAATCGCGATATCGCATCTCATTTATATGTTTCGTGATAAGATATAATATTCATTGCGAAGTGTCATGTATACCTCGTATTCACTTCAAAAGAATGTAAATGCGACGTTTCCATCCTTGGGTATATCGTTTGCAGATGTCTACTTATCGTAGCAAAAGGGTCCTAATGCTTCTTGAAACGAGATGTCGCATTTCATTTCTGTGTTTCGTGATAAGATATAATATTCATTGCGTAATGTCATGTATACCTCGTATTCACTCCAAACGAATGTAAATGCGACACTTCCTTGCTAGGAAATAGCGTATTCAGATGACTACGTATCGTAGCAATAGAGTTCTAATGCTACTTAAATCGCGATATCGCATCTCATTTCTATGTTTCGTGATAAGATGTAATATTCATCGCGAAGTGTCATGTATACCTCGTATTCACTTCAAAAGAATGTAAATGCGACTATTGCTTCCTAGGAAATAGCGTTTGCAGATGTCTACGTTTCGTAGGAATAGAGTTCTAATGCTTCTTAAAACGCGATATCGCATCTCACATCTATGATTCGTGATAAGATATACTATTCATTGCGAAGTGTCACGTATACCTCGCATTCACTTCAAAAGAATGTAAATGCGACACTTCCTTGATAGGGCGTAGCGTTTGCAGATGTCTACATATCGAAGCAAGAGGGTTCTTATGCTTTTTAAATCGTGATTTCGCATGTCATTTTTATGTTACGTGATAAGATATAATATTCATTGCGCAGTGCCATGTATACCTCGCCTTCAGTTCAAAAGAATGTAAATGCGACATTTCCTTGCTAGAAAATAGCGTTTGCAGATGTCTACGTATCCTAGCAAAAGAGTTCTGATGCTTCTTAAATCGCGATATCGCATCTCATTTCTATGTTTCGTGATAAGATATAATATTCATTGCGAAGTGTCATGTATACCTCGTATTCCGTTCAAAAGAATGTAAATGCGACACTTCGTTGCTACGAAGGAGCGTTTGCAGATGTCTTGGAATCGCAGCAATGGAGTTCTAATGCTACTTAAATCGCGATATCGCATCCCATTTCTATGTTTCGTGACAAGATATAATACTCATTGCGAAGTTTCTTGTATACCTCTTATTCACTTCAAAAGAATGTAAATGCGACACTTCCATGCTAGGAAATTGCGTTTGCAGATGTCAACGTATCGTAGCAATAGAGTTCTAATGCTTCTTAAATCGGTGATATCGCATCTCACTTCTATGTTTCATGATAAGATATAATGTTCATTGCGAAGTGTCATGTATACCGCGTCTTCACTTCAGAAGAAAGTAAATGCGACATTTCCTTGATAGGAAATAGCGTTTGCAGTTGTCTACGTATCGAAGCAATAGAGTTCTAATGCTTCTTATAACGCGATATCGCAACTCATTTCTATGTTTCGTGATAAGATATAATATTCATTGCGAAGTCTTATGTACACCTCGTCTACACTTCAAAAGAATGTAAATGCCACACCTCCTTTCTAGGAAATGCGTTTCCAGATATCTACGTATAGAACCAATAGTATTCCAATATTTCTAAAATCGCGATATAGAATCTCGTTTCTATGTTCCATGATATGATATAGTATTCATTACGAAGTGTTCTGTATAGCTCGTCTACACATCAAAAGAATGTAAATGCCACACTTCCTTGCTAGGAAATGCGTTTCCAGATGTCTACGTATCGAAGCATTAGAGTTCTAATGCGTCTTAAAACGCGATATCGTGTCTCATTTCTATGTTTCACGATATGATATAAAATTCATTGTCAAGTGTTATGTATACCTCGTCTACACAACAAAAGAATGTAAATGCCACATTTCCTTGCTAGGAAATATCGTTTCCAGATTTCTACGTATCGAAGCTATAGGGTTGTAGTGCTTCTTAAAACGCGACATCGCATCTCAGTTCTATGTATCACGATAAGATATAATATTCATTGTGAAGAGATATGTATAACTCGGCTACAGTTGAAAAGAATGTAAATTCCACACCTCCTTTCTAGGAAATGCGTTTCCAGATGTCTACGTATCGAAGCAACGGAGTTCTTATGCTTCTTAAAGAGCGATATCGCATCGCAGTTCTATGTTTCATGATAAGATATAATTATTCATTGCGAAGTGTTATGTATACCTCGTCTACATTTCCAAAGAATGTAAATGCCACACATCCTTGCTAAGAAATATCGTTTCCAGATGCCTACATATCGAAGCAATAGAGTTGTAATGCTTCTTAAAACGCGATAACGCATCTCATTTCTATGTTTCATGGTAAGATATAATATTCATCGGGACGTGTTGCATACATCGTCTACACTTCAAAGGAATGAAAATGCCACGCATCCTTGCTAGGAAATGCGTTTCCAGTTGTCAACGTATCGAAGCAATGTATTTCTATTGCTTCTTGAAACGCAATATCGGATCTTATTTCTATGTTTCATGTTAAGATATAGTATTCATTGCGAAGTGTTATGTATACCTCGTCTACACTTCAAAAGATTGTAAATGCCACACATGCTTGCTAGGAAATGCGTTGCCAGATATCTACGTATCGAAGCACTAGCATCTCATTTCTGTGTTTCATGATAAGATAAAATATTCATTGCGAAGTGTTATGTATACCTCGTCTACACTTCAAAAGAATGCAAATGCCACACTTCTTGGATAGGAAATTGCGTTTCTAGATGTCTACGCATCGAAGCAATGGATTTCTAACTCTTTATAAAACGCGATATCGCATATCAGTTCTAAGTCACATGATAAGATGTAATTTCAATGCAACGCGTTATGTATATCTCCTCTACACTTCAAATGAATGTAAATGCATCACTTCCTTGCTACGGAATTTCGTTTCTATATCTGAAGGTTTAGAAGCAATAGAGTTCTAATGCTTCGTAAAACGCGGCTGCGCATCTTACTCCTATATTTCATGATAAGATGTAATATTCATAGCATCGCGTTATGTCCATCTGCTACTGCATATGAAGTGAGTGTGAACCCTATACTTTCTTGCCCGGGGATAGCGTTTCTAGATGTCCAGGTGCCGATGCATTTAATCTGTCATGCTTCATGCACCTCAATATTGCATTTCATATAAACAGTTCAAAGTAAGTTAGAAGGTTATAAAGCTCTATGCATCGCATTATGCTTATCTGCTTTTGTGCTTTATATTGCTCTGGGATGTGAGAAGGTCCTCAACCATCCTTATCCCCCCAAAAGAGAAGTCAAAAGTCCAGCGGCCCTGCAGGTGGGCCATGGGAGCACGGCGCGCGAGGCGCTACGCAATTTAAATGATCAGGAGGATCCCCTCAGGGACACCCAAGGGGGCGAGAAGAGGAAATCGCCGAAATCCACTGATCGATGGACTCGAACAATACCGAAGCCTACAGCCCACTTCACCAAGGAGCCCCGAGGAGGATGCAGGAGACCCGAGGACCACCAGCGAATTCAAGGAACCTGAAGAAGAAAACGTGAGAGCTTATTCCCTAAAGCGTCCCATTTCTTGTGTCGCATATTGTATATTGTATCTTATATCGTGAAGCGAGTTATGATACCCGGTAATTTGCGGCGTGTTGCGTAGTTTCCCGTAGCCCTTGTTAGTTAAACCCACGTCGAGACCATAAATAAACATGCCGTGACTTCAGTATCTCGCGACGTGAGTGTGTGTACTTGGCTAGGCGTAGTCGAGAAGAGGAGCATTTCGAAGTTTCAAGGATTGTTCCGCCCCAGGTTTCCCGAGGTCGTATAGTCTATCCCTTTGCTACTTTCTGAGCAGCTGGCGCCCAAGAAAAGTTGTACGTGAGCGGATACCTTGGAACGATAGATCGCTTTAGATTAAAGTACGTTTTACACCTTAAAGCATTTAGATAATTAACCCCTTCGAGCTTCCCTGACTTACTATATATAGGTTTCCGTCATAACTAATAGGAACCATCACTTTACATAGATATATAGAACACACATAGTTTTAAACGTAGAATTGAGAATTTGAGAACTTACTTTGAAACGTTAGTAGTGAGGAATTCCATCGGATTTCATAGAAATTCAGAACTTACTTGCTATGAAACATAGGCAGATAATGGCCATCGCGTTGCTTAGAACTTTAGAACTTGCTTACTTCAACAAAGATTTCTATTGGCTTCGTCCGTTCTTTTAGAAGAGTTTTTGATAAACCACATACTTTTCACGCTTCTGATATCTTTGAAAGTTCGCGAGATGTAATCGTTTAAGTTTTAAAATGATTACTTAGTGTGGATTATTATTTTGTAACTCGCTCATAAACGAGTCTGCATAGGATTTAATCCATAAGTTTTTAAGCCTGGAATTTATGCAGTTATTTGTTATTCACTTATTGCTCAAACGACAAAGATTCTGACCACTTCAAAATGGTTGACTTTCATCAATTTTCTTAGAAATTGAAATACTGCCCAACTGCTTGCATTAAAGACTGTAATTAAAGCTTTCGAAACATTTTACCTCTTATAGATGAATTCTGGAATTGAAATTGAATGTTTGACTTTTCTAACTCCTGTTTAGACATCTTTCTATTGGAATGTTCAAGTATTTTTCATATTCGTAATTATTAAAAATGTTTTACTTGATTCTTTAATTTAATATTTAGAATTTTCTGAGAAATATCTTTTATCGTAATGACAGAAAGGTATGTATCCATTCGTGTAGTTTTGTAAAGAGTATTTAATCTTACTATCTAAAATGAAATATTGAGATCTGTTTACAATCTAATGGAATTTAATTACCTTTTGATTCAAATTCACAATGATAATCTTCCATAGTTCAAAAATTTTGTGAGCTGTCCTCAGGAATCCGCAGCTCAGTACTTATAAAATGAACGACACAAAGAACAGCCTAACCAAACGTATTCGAACCGATTTTTCAATACTAATCTTATCATGTTTAACTTATGCTGCAAACTATTGAAATGCCCTTCGAAAAGTGTTTATTCACAGTGAAGTAAACGGTAAGTATTACGCCTTCCACCACTGTTTACAATACGTATATTATATTTACTATCAAAACCGTGAGTATTATCGCCTTTCTTTACTTTTTGTAACCTTCAATGCCTTCATGTTACAGATCGTTAAACTTGCTTTAAAATGCTCTATCGTATTACGGAAGAATGGACATACCAATTCATTTTAAAAAATGAAGGTAACCTTCACATGTCCAACATAACTCCACTTACAAAAAAACTATTTTCATCAACGGATGGCCCCTTTGTACTATGCAATTTTATATTAGCAAAAACCAACAAGGCAACGATGAACAGAGTTAAATTTAATATTATGATGTTTATTATTTTACTCATAGTATATTTGTTTTTCTGGAATTTTGCCAAAAAACAATGTTCACGATGTCGACAGATGAATATATTTGCCTTAGAATTACAAGAGCCATCAATTTCGAAAGTAGAATATTTCTTTACTTCGCTAACCGAATCATTGCAAACGTTAAGTAAAGTGCGTGCCTTTCAAAACAGTCAGATGCAAATTACGATACAACGTTTCCAAGAAATGGTACGTGCCACTGTTTTTTAATTTCCGTTTATTTAATCAAAGGAAATTTAATTGAAATATCCGCAAAATTTGAGGACAAAAAGTTATTGTAATTTTACGCCACATATATGATGATGATAAAGGATAAGTATACGGAACTGAAAATGGAAAGTAGCGAGCAGAAAAAGAAACTGATGGAGCTACAAAGTAGATTGATACATCCGTCAAATGATGATTCTAGGTTAATAAAATCTGTTAATCAAAGAACTATTGCAAAAATCAAGTATAATCAATATTACTTCTGCTCAAAGGCTATAATAGAATTGGACCGAAATGGGTACAAAACAGGCAAATATATCTATACGTTCTATTCTATGCAAAGGCAAATATTTCGAAGAGAAAAGATGTGTTACTTACAAATTACTTATTTTCCTAGATATCTCACTAATTCAGGCTTCTTGTCTTGCAGAACTAATCATTCATTTAACATGTAAAGGGGTCCAAGAATAGTAAAAGATTTTTATATTTCATAGCCTCACTTCATACGTCGATTGGATCACGTAAAATATCGGACATTAATTGCATCTACATCTTCAGACCTTAAATATATAATTGCAACAACATATTTAATAGCGTTTTAATAACATTTTTCTAATTGTTTATATCTATGTCTAATAAATATATATTAATCGAATAAGTTGCTTTACCAAAGAATAAAAGTATCTGAGGCTTACAAATCGGAGCATTACATAACAAACGTGCATCACATATATAATATTACATGTAATAAAAGATGAAGACCAAAAAGATCGTACATAAGTTGAATCCACAATGCGGTCATAGAGATGCAGAAACGGCAAAAATTCCAAACAATAATTTAAAAAATTCAAAAAGGGGGGAGTGAAAATCCATCTCCTTGACGATGATAAGGAACAAGTCTGCCTCATGCACTACAATATCCCAAACAGCCAGCGATTGGCACGCCAATGACAACGGATGGAACGAATTCCGTGACAGAACTGTGCTAACAAAGTGCTCCTACTCAGCTTTTGAAATGGCATACTGTTAGTACTGGGGCGGCATTCGTATCACGGCACTATTAAAGCACCGAGATATAGCACACGGGCTACACGGCCGTGACAATGACACTATCAGCTCACCATAGCTACACGCGTGGTTGTGGCGTAGGCTGACATTTACTAATGGGGAAGCTGTTTCCATAAAAATTATAAGCAAATATGAAAAATGACTAAACTGTGCAATTTATTTATTTTGATTCCAAAATAGATACACCGGCATAAAACAAAGATATAAGAACTCGATTTTATTATTTTCTATAAACTAGCTCGATAGGGCGATTTTTTCCATAAAGTCGATAATTACTTTGTCATAAAAATATACACACATATTTTATATATATTTTCTTCAATTTATTGTTGCAAATTCATGCAATTGAGGGTTACATTAAATACGCAACAGCATGAATTTTATTTTATAAGTAATATTTTTTTTATAAATAATATTTTTAGTCTATGATGGATTGAAAGAAATATATACGACTCGCTCAATAACTATAAATATAGGAAAACGACCATCAAAATGTCTATCAATACTCATATGCTGAACATCTACTGACATCTAACGGTTCTAATTTGTATGAAAGCATAGGTTCCCCATTGCCAAATGTGATCCTGCGTCATTGCTGAGGAGATTCATGAATGGAGCGATGATACGCGTGTCACCATGGTGCTTGTGCTGCGCGAATCGCTTGTCTAGAACGTGCTGGTAACACGTTCTGGCATTTTAGTCAACGAATCCGGTCACAGATGACTACGAATCAGTTGACACTCCTCGGAAGTGGCAATATAGTGCCGGCATGGTGTCGATACCATCTTGCCGTTTGTTATCTGGGATGCATTTTAGTGCATTATTCGGAATTGAATTTGAACACATAGCTACTTAATCGCAAATTTGTATGTACTGTGACGTGGTGAAGTCACAAGGCTCGCTCACCCCCCCCCCCTGCTTCGGTTAGACTAGCTCGCAGATCACCACCCATGCGAGAAGCGCGACACGGACCATCGCGATAGCTGTATTTGCGAGGAGCGTGAAATACACGATGGTAGAACATCCCCCCCCCCCCCTCCTCGTTCGTTTCTCTCTCTCCGTTCTACGGATTAGACTGGCGAGCTGAGGGAAGAAGCGACCCATAAGACGTCTCTTCGGCGGATAATAAGACCGCAGGTTCGCGGAAGGCCTGTGCGCCGAGGTAGCGTGACGGGCTCGACGGTGGAGGAGACGGGAAGTGAGCAGGAAGAGACCCTGAAGCCCGAAGGATACGATCCAGAGCTCTGCAACGATAAGACCGCTGCCATAGTCCATGGAGACAAATAGGATGGTTCTCGGGTGTGAGAAGGACCTCTACCCCTCCCCTGAGCCCATGGAGAGGAAAACTCAAGATGCGCAGCGGAATTGCAGGTGAGCCGTGGAAAGCGCGGCGCGCGACACGCGCCGCAGTTCAAATAATCCAGAGGACCCCCTCTAGACAAACCAGAGGGGGCGATCAGGGAAGATCGCCGAAATCCACCGATCGATGCCCCGAACAATACCGAAGCGCATGGCCCTACCCCATCAAGGAGCCCTAAGGAGGATCTAAGGGGATCCGAAGGCCCCCAGCATACCTATATAATGAGCTAGCCAGCACGAAGACAGCCTCTTATTCTTCTGAACGACTTAGCGACTACTTAGCGAGCAACCGAGCAAGCGATTATACGGAGCGATTCGGAGGAGAGAGAGAGAGAGAGAGAGAGAGAGAGAGAGAGAGAGAGAGAGAGAGAGAGAGAGAGAGAGGTAGACGGACTGAACGAGATCCATACTTGTTGGAAACGAGAACGTGAGTCCTTATACGCCAAAGCGTCCCATTTGTTTCCTGCCGCAATTGTGATATCGCGTATTGTAATTTGTATTGTATAACGGGTGGTGATCCCCGGTCATTCGCGGCGTGTCGTATACCCTTTTGTAATACCGCGACGAGGCAATCTAGAAAGAAGCCGTGAGTTTAGTATCCCGCGACCCTAATTTGCGCACTCGGCTAGAAGCAGTCGAGCGAAAGAGTATTTCGAAATTTCGAGGGTTATCTTGCACCGGCTTTCCCCGGGTTGCGTGGTTTATTAGTTTTTGCTACTTCTTGAGTAGCTGGCGCCCAAAAAGTCCCAGCCTCGCAGCTTCGAAATACTTGCTGGATAGGAAATTTATTGCTCTGTACTTCGCGTTGCCTAAGCACGCGGATATTCTGTACCCCGATATAACCCCGGACTAAACTTCTGGATACCCCGTTATTATTGGTTCTATATACCCTTTTCTTGCGGATTGTAACGGGAAAAACCGTCACAGTACATAATTATACATGACTGCATAAAAAGGATGTCATATACTTTTATATTCAATGCCATATAAAAATATAAAACGATGAAATATCCACTCCCATCAGGAGTAAAAACAATGTTTGGTACGCAAAGTTCATTGCAAAATATGATCAAGCAGTTAATATATCAAATCACTGCACACAATATATCACTGAATGTATAATGATATGAATAGTATGAAAAACATATTTACCTGTTAGACGTTTATAAATTCAAATTTAAAAGTCCAAGTCACATTTAATATATTATTGTTTAACAAGGTGATATAATGTTGTTTCAAATAGGCGTGCAGAACTAGCTCGTACTTCTGTCAATGTAATTTCAATCGAAAAATACAAAGGATAAGAGGAAATATTCTCCAATATATAACATATATAAATCAACGGATGCAAGAGAGAACACTCGATCTCGGTGTAACGAGACCGGGGCGTCATCCTGCAGTAATCGTATAACGCCTGTTCCGAGATGGTGTAGAGAGTGATTGTGAAGGGTGAAAAGCATAAAATAACAACAATGTAACTAAAGAGAAAGAGAAAGAGAATATGTGGCAGCATTGCATTTATTAAGAGGAAATCCTAGATATATAAAACAACAGATTATATACCATACTGTAAGGGTAAGGTACAACGAAATAGACGATATCGTGAGAGAAACTAAAATAATCGAGAAACTTAAAAATAAAATAATAATTTAGATTGAGCGAATCAAAATCACTGATCCCGGCAAGCTTAATGTAAAACGCATAACGATGAATCGGTTAGAGAATAAGATAGATGTTGGTCGCGGTTTGAGTGGCCCTGGGAATCCTTTGCCCGCATCAGGGCAGGCAGTCGGATGGTGGAGAGCCTGCCCTCCTGTTGCTTGGATCTATAGAATTCACAATCTATTGTAGAGTAGAAGCAGATAATTATAATGCTTTTCATAGAAGATTACAGCTTACTTAATTCGAAACGTTGAAATGGGATGAGTCATGGCATTGTATAATGCATTAGTAGTCTATTGTCTCGACATGTAGACACTACGAGGGGCAATCCTGTTGCATGGAGCTGTAGAATTTACATTCCTATGAAGTTTTAAAGCAGAAAAGCATAGAGCTATGCATAAGAGATTACAGCATTCTTACTTTGAAACGATGAAATGGGATGCGCCAGCCCATTGCATGGAGAATTCTAGCTCGATTGCTTTAACAGACAGACACTACGGAGCGCCATGCCGTTGCATGGAATTATATAGTTCACATTCTATTGAAGACCTCTAACAGTTAAGCACAATGTTATGGACATATGATTACAGATTCTTTGCATTGAAACGTTGAAATGAGATGCGACATCGCGCTGCATGAAGTATTAGAAATGTCTTGCTTGGACACGTAGAGATCTGGAAACGATATTCTGTTGCAAGTAAGTATAGGATTCACATCCTTCTAAGGTCTAGATGCAGACAAATTTAACATATTGCATAGAACATTGCAATTTACCATGAATCATTGAAATGACTTGCGACATCGTGTTGAATGAAGCAATAGAATTCTATTGCTCCGATAAGTAAACAAATGGAAACGCTATTTCCGAGCAAGGAAGTGTGGCATTTACATTCATTTGAAGTGAATACGAGGAATAAGTGACACTTCGCAATGGATATTATATCTTATCACGAAACATAGGAATGAGATGCGATAGCGCGATTTAAGAATCATTACAACTCTATTGCTACGATTCATAGACATCTGCAAACGCTATTTCCCAGGATGGAAACGTCGCATTTACTTTCTTTTGAAGTGAATACGAGGTATACATGACACTTCGCAATGAATATTATATCTTATCACAAAACATAGAAATGAGATGTGATATCGTGATTTAAATAACATTCGAACTCTATTGCTACGATACGTAGACATCTGCAAACGCTATTTCCTAGGATGGAAACGTCGCACTTACATTCTTTTGAAGTGAATACGAGGTATACATGACACTTCGCAATGAATATTATATCTTATCACGAAACATAGAAGAGAGATGCGATATCGCGTTTTGAGAAACATTAGAGCTCTACGGCCTCGATGCGGAGACATCTGCGAACGCTATTTCCTAGCATGGAAGTGTCGCACTTACATTCTTTTGAAGTGAATACGAGGTATACATGAGACTTCGCAATGAATATTATATCTTATCACGGAACATAGAAATGAGATGCGATATCGCGATTTAAGCAGCATTAGAACCCTTTTGCTACGATACGTAGACGTCAGAATACGCTATTTCCTAGCAAGAAAGTGTCGCATTTACATTCGATTGGAGAGAAGACGAGGTATGCATGGCTCTTCGCAATGAATATTATATCTTATCACGAAACATAGAAATGAGATGCGATATCGCGATTTAAGTAGCATTAGAACTCTATTGCTACGATACGTAGACATCTGCAAACGCTATTTCCTAGAAAGGAAGTGTCGCAATTTACATTCGATTGGAGTGAATACGAGGTATACATGACACTTCGCAATGAATATTATATCTTATCATGAAGCATAGAAATGTGATGCAATATCGCGTTTTGAGGAGCATTAGAACTCTATTGCCTCGACGCGTAGAGATCTGCAGACGCAATTTCCTAGTATGGAAGTGTTGAATTTACATTCTTTTGAAGTGAATACGAGGTGTACATGACACTTCCCAATGAATATTATATCTTATCACGAAACATAGAAATGAGGTGCGATATCGCGATTTAAGTAGCATTAGAACTCTATTGCTGTTATACGTAGACATCTGAATACGCCATTTCCTAGCAAGGAAGTGTCGCATTTACATTCGCTTGGAGAGAATACGAGATATACATGACACTTCGCAATGAATATTATATCTTATCATGAAACAGAGGAGAGAGATGCGACATCGCGTTTTAAGGAGCATTAGAAATCGATGCCCCCGATGCGGGGACATCTGCAAACGCTATTTCCTAGCATAGAAGTGTCGCACTTACATTCTTTTGAATTGAATACGAGGTATACATGACAATTCGCAATGAATATTATATCTTGTAACGAAACATAGAAATGAGATGCGATATCGCGATTTAAGTAGCATTAGAACTCTATTGCTACGATACGTAGACATCTGCAAACGCCATTTCCTAGGATGGAACTGTGGTATTTACATTCTTTTTAAGTGTAGACGAGGTATGCATAACACTTCGCAATGAATATTATATCTCATCACGAAACATAGAAATGGGATGCGATATCGCGTTGTAAGAAGCATTAGAACTCTATGGCCTCGATGCGGAGACATCTGTAAACGCTATTTCCTAGCATGGAAGTGTCACACTTACATTCATTTGAAGTGAATACGAGGTATACATGACACTTCGCTATGAATATTATATCTTATCACGAAACATAGAAGAGAGATGCGATATCGCGTTTTAAGATACATTAGAGCTCTACGGCCTCGATGCGGAGACATCTGCGAACGCTATTTCCTAGCATGGAAGTGTCGCACTTACATTCTTTTGAAGTGAATACGAGGTATACATGAGACTTCGCAATGAATATTATATCTTATCACGGAACATAGAAATGAGATGCGATATCGCGATTTAAGTAGCATTAGAAATCTATTGCTACGATACGTAGACATCTGCAAACGCTATTTCCTAGCAAGGAAGTGTTGCATTTACATTCGTTTGAATTGAGTACGAGGTGTACATAACACTTCGCAATAAATATCGTATCTTATCGTGAAACATAGAAGTGAGATGCGATATCGTGATTTAAGTAGCATTAGAACTCTATTGCTACGATACGTAGACACCTGCAAACGCTATTTCCTAGCAAGGAAGTGTCGCACTTACATTCTTTTGAAGTGAATACGAGGTATACATGACACTTCCCAATGAATATTATATCTTATCACGAAACATAGAAATGAGATGCGATATCGCGATTTAAGTAGCATTAGAACTCTATTGCTATGATACGTAGACATCTGAATACGCCATTTCCTAGCAAGGAAGTGTCGCATTTACATTCGCTTGGAGAGAGTACGAGATATACATGACACTTCGCAATGTATATTATATCTTATCATGAAACAGAGGAGAGAGTTGCGATATCGCGTTTTAAGAAGCATTAGAAATCGATGCCCCCGGTGCGGAGACATCTGCAGACGCTATTTCCTAGCATGGAATTGTCGCATTTACATTCTTTTGAAGTGAATACGAGGTATACATGACACTTCGCAATGAATATTATATCTTATCATGAAACATAGAAGTGAGATACGGTATCGCCTTTTAAGAAGCATTAGAACTCTATTGCTACAATACGTAGACATCTGCAAACGCTATTTCCTAGCATGGAAGTGTCGCATTTACATTCTTGTGACGGGAAATCGAGGTATACATGACACTTCGCAATGAATATTATATCTTATCATGAAACATTGGAATCAGTTGCGAAATCGCGTTTTGAGAAGCATTAGAACACTATTGCTCCGATACGTAAACATCTGCAAGAGCTACTTCCTAGGAAGGAAGTGCCGCTTTTACATTCTTTCGAAGTGAATGCGAGATATACATGACACTTCGCAATGAATATTATATCTTATCGTGAAACATAGAAATGGGATGCGATATCGCTATTTAAGAAGCATTAGAGCTCTATTGCTTCGATACGTAGACATCTGGAAACGCTATTTCCTAGAACGGAAGTGGCGCATTTACATTCTTTTGAAGTGAATACGAGATATACATGACACTTCGCAATGAGAATTATATCTTATCGTGAAGCATAGGAATGAGATGCGATATCGTGATTTAAGAAGCACTAGAATTCCATTGCTACGATACGTAGATATCTCCAAACAATATTTCCTAGCAAGGAAGTGTCGCACTTACATCCTTTTGAAGTGAATACGAGGTATACATAACACTCCACAATGAATATTACATCTTATTACGAAACATAGAAATGAAATGCGACATCTCGTTTTAAGATGCATTAGAACCCAATTGCTACGGTACGTAGACATCTGGAAACGCTATTTTCTAGCAAGGAAGTGTCGCATTTACATTCTTTTGGTGTGAATACGAGGTATGCATGACACTTCGCAATGAATTTTATATCTTATCATGATACATAGAAATGAGATGCGATATCGCGTTTTGAGAAGCACTAGAACTCTGTTGCTACGATGCGTAGACATCTGGAAACGCTATTCCCTAGCAAGGAAGTGTCGAATTTACATTCTTTTGATGTGTAAACGAGGTATACATAATACTTCGCAATCAATATTATATCTTATCATCAAACACAGAAATGAGATGCGATATCGCATTTTAAGTAGCATTAGAACTCTATTGCATCGATACGTAGACATCTGGATACGCTATTTCCTAACAGGGACGTGTCGCAATTACATTCATTTGAAGTGTAGACAACGTATACATAACACTTCTCAATTAATATTATATCTTATCACGAAACATAGAAATGAGATGCGATATCGCGATTTAAGTAGCATTAGAACTCTATTGCTACGATACGTAGACATCTGCAAACGCTATTTCCTAGAAAGGAAGTGTCGCAATTTACATTCGATTGGAGTGAATACGAGGTATACATGACACTTCGCAATGAATATTATATCTTATCATGACACACGGAAGAGGGATGCGATATCGCGTTTTAAGGAGCATTAGAACTCTACGGTCTCGATGCGGAGACATCTGCGAACGCTATTTCCTAGCAAGCAGTAGTCGCAATTACATTCTTTTGAAGTGAATACGAGGTATACATGACACTTCGCAATGAATATTATATCTTATCATGAATCACAGAAGAGGGATGCGATATCGCGTTTTCAGAAGCATTAGAACTTTATGGCCTCGATGCGGAGACATCTGCAAACGCTATTTCCCAGCAAGAAATAGTCGCATTTTCTTTTGTTTGAATTGAATACGACGTGTACATGACACTTCGCAGTGAATATTATATCTTATCACGAAACATAGAAATGAGATGCGATATCGCGATTTAAGTAGCATTAGAACCCTTTCGCTACGTTACGTAGACATCTGAATACGCTATTTCCTAGCAAGGAAGTGTCGCATTTACATTCGCTTGGAGAGGACGAGGTATACATGACACTTCGCAATGAATATTATATCTAATCATGAAACATAGAAGAGAGATGCGATATCGCGTTTTATGAAGCATTAGAACTCTATTGTTTCGATGCAAAGACATCTGGAAAGGCTACTTCTTAGCAAGGAAGTGTCGCATTTACATTCTTTTGAAGTGAGTACGTGTTATACATGACACTTCGCAATGAATATTATATCATATCTTGAAACAGAGTAATGGGATGCGACATCTCGTCCTAAGAAGCACTAGAACTCTATTGTTTCGATGCATAGACATCTGGAAAAGCTACTTCTTAGCAAGGAAGTGTCGCATTTACATTCTTTTGAAGTGAGTACGAGCTATACATGACACTTCGCAATGAATATTATATCTTATCATGAAACATAGAAACGAGATGCGACATCTCGTTTTAAGATGCATTAGATCTCTATTGCTACGATACGTAGACATATGCAAACGCTATTTCCTAGCAAGGAAGTGTCGCATATACACTCTTTTGAAGTGAATACGTGGTATACATGACAAACCGCTGTGAATATTATATCTTATCATGAAACATAGATGTAAGGTGCGATATCGCGTTTTAAGCAGTATTAGAATATCATTGCTACGATACGTAGACATCTGCAAACGCTATTTCCTAGCATGAAAGTGTCGCATTTACCTTCTTTTGAAGTGAATACGAGGTATACATGACACTTCAGAATGAATATTATATCTTACCGTGGAACATAGAAATGAGTTGCGACATCTCGTCTTATGAAGCATTAGAACTCTATTGTTTCGATACGTAGACATATGGAAACGCTAATTCCCAGGAAAGAAGTATCGCGTTTACATTCCTTTGAAGTGAATAGGAGGTATACATGACACTTCGCAATGAATATCATACCTTATCATGAAACATAGGAGTGTGATGCGGTATCGCGTTTTAAGCAGCACTCGAACTCTATTGCTACGATACGTAGACATCTGCAAACGCTATTTCATAGCAAGGAATAGTCGCATTTACATTCTTACGAAGTGAATACGCGGTATACATGACACTTCGCAACGAACATTATATCTTATCATGAAACAGAGAAATGAGATGCGACATCTCGTTTTAAGAAGCATTAGAACTCTATTGTTTCGATACGTAGATATCTGGAAACGCTCTTTCCTAGCAAGGAAGTGTCGCATTTACATTCCTTTGAAGTGAATACGAGGTATACATGACACTTCGCAATGAATACCATATCTTGTCACGAAACATAGAAATGAAATGCGATATCGCGTTTAAGAAGCGTTAGAAATCTATTGCTATCATACGTTGACATCTGCAAACGCTATTTCCTAGCGAGGAATAGTCGCACTTACATTCTTTTGAAGTGAATTCGTGGTATACATGACACTTCGCAATGAATATTATATCTTATCATGGGACATAGAAATGAGATGCGAAATCGCGTTATAGGAAGCATTAGAACTCTATATCTTCGATACGTCGACATCTGCAAACGCTATTTCCTAGCAAGGAAATGTCGCATTTACATTCATTTGTAGTGTATGTGAAGTATACATGACACTTCGCATTGAATATTATAGCTTATCATGAGACGTAGAAATGAGATGCGATATCGAGATATTAAAAGAATTAGAAACCTATTGCTGCGGTACGCAGACATTTGCAAACGCTACTTCCTTGCAAGGATGTGACGCATTTACATTCATTTGAAGTGTAGACAAGGAGTACATAGCACTTCGCAACGAATATTATATCTTATCATGAGACATAGAAATGAGATGCGATATCGCGCTATAAGGAGCATTGGGACACTATTGCCTCCATACGTAGACATCTGGAAACGCTACTTCCTAGCATGGAAGTGCTGCATTTGCATTTTTTTTATGCGAGTTCTAGGTATACATAACACTCCACAATGAATATAATATCTTACAATGAAACACAGAAATGAGATGCGATATCGCGTTGTAAGAAGCATTAGAACTCTATTGCTACGATACGTAGGCACCAGCAGACGCTATTTCCTAGCAAGGAAGTGACACATTTACATTCATTTGAAGTGTATCCGAGGTATACATAACAATTCTCAATGAATACCATGTCTTATCATGGAACATAGAAATGAGATGCGATATCGCGATATAAGAAGCATTAGAACTCTATTGCTTCGATACGTAGACATCTGCAAACACCACTTCCTAGCAAGAAAGTGTCGCATTTACATTCTTTTGAAGTGAATACGAGGTATACATGACACTTCGCAAAGAGTATTATATCTTATCATGAAACATAGAAGAGAGATGCAATATCTCGTTTTAAGAAGCACTAGAACGCTATTACTTCGATACGTAGACATCCGAAAACTCTATATTCTAGCAAGGAAGTGTCGCATTCACATTCATTTGAAGTGTATTCGAGGTATACATGCCACTCCGCAATGTATATTATATGATATCATGAAACATAGAAATGAGAAGCAATATCCCGTTTTAAGAAGCATTAGAACTCTATTGCTTCGATACGTAAACATCTGCAAGCGCTAACTCCCAGCAAGGAAGTGTCGCATTTACATTCATTGGAAGTGTAGATGGGGAGTACATTGCACTTCGCAACGAATATTATATCTTATCATGAAGCATAGGAATGAGAAGCGATATCTCGTTTAAGAAGCATTAGAACTCCATTGCTTCGATACGTAAACATCTGCAAGCGCTATTTCCTAGCAAGGAAGTGTCGCATTTACATTCATTGCAAGTGTAGACGAGGAATACATGCCACTCCGCAATGAATATTATATCTCATCATGAAACATAGAATTGAGATGCGATATCGCGATTTAAAAATCATTAGAACCATATTGCTGCGGTACGTAGACATCTGCAATCGCTATTCAATAGAAAGGAAGTGTCGCATTTATATTCCTTTGGAGTGTAGACGAGGAATACATAACTCATCGCAATGAATATTATATCGTATCATGAAACATAGAAATGAGATGCGATATCGCGATATTAAAAGAATTAGAATCCTATTGCTGCGGTACGTAGACATCTGCAAACGCTATTTCCTAGAACGGAAGTGGCGCATTTACATTCTTTTGAAGTGAATACGAGATATACATGACACTTCGCAATGAGAATTATATCTTATCGTGAAGCATAGGAATGAGATGCGATATCGTGATTTAAGAAGCACTAGAATTCCATTGCTACGATACGTAGATATCTGCAAACAATATTTCCTAGCAAGGAAGTGTCGCACTTACATCCTTTTGAAGTGAATACGAGGTATACATAACACTCCACAATGAATATTACATCTTATTACGAAACATAGAAATGAAATGCGATATCGCGATTTAAGTAGCATTAGAACGCTATTGCTACGATACGCAGACATCTGCAAACGCTATTTCCTAGCTAGCAATAGTCGCATTTACTTTCTTTTGAAGTTAATACGAGGTATACACGACACTTCGCATTGAATATTATATCTTATCACGAAACATATAAATGAGATGCGATATCGCGATTTAAGTAGCATTAGAACGCTATTGCTACGATACGTAGACATCTGCAAACGCTATTACCTAGCAAGCAATAGTCGCATTTACTTTCTTTTGAATTGAATACGAGGTGTACATAACACTTCGCAATGAATATTATATCTTATCACGAATCATAGAAATGAGATGCGATATCGCGATTTAAGTAGCATTAGAACGCTATTGCTACGATACGTAGACATCTGCAAACGCTATTACCTAGCAAGCAATAGTCGCATTTACTTTCTTTTGAATTGAATACGAGGTGTACATAACACTTCGCAATGAATATTATATCTTATCACGAATCATAGAAATGAGATGCGATATCGCGATTTAAGTAGCATTAGAACGCTATTGCTACGATACGTAGACATCTGCAAACGCTATTACCTAGCAAGCAATAGTCGCATTTACTTTCTTTTGAATTGAATACGAGGTGTACATAACACTTCGCAATGAATATTATATCTTATCACGAATCATAGAAATGAGATGCGATATCGCGATTTAAGCAGCATTAGAACCCTTTTGCTACGATACGTAGACGTCAGAATACGCTATTTCCTAGCAAGAAAGTGTCGCATTTACATTCGTTTGGAGAGAAGACGAGGTATGCATGGCACTTCGCAATGAATATTATATCTTATCACGAAACATAGAAATGAGATGCGATATTGCGATTAAAGTAGCATTAGAACTCTATTGCTACGATACGTAGACATCTGCAAACGCTATTTCCTAGAAAGGAAGTGTCGCAATTTACATTCGATTGGAGTGAATACGAGGTATACATGACACTTCGCAATGAATATTATATCTTATCATGAAGCATAGAAATGTGATGCAATATCGCGTTTTGAGGAGCATGTTTCATGATAAGATATAATATTCATTGCGAACTGACATGTATACCTCGCATTCACTTCAATGGAATGTAAATGCGACACTTCCTTGCTAGGAAGTAGCGTTTGCAGACATCTGCGTATCGAAGCAATAGAGTTCTAATGCTTCTAAAAACGGGATATTGCTTCTCATTTCTATGTTTCATGATAAGACATAATATGAATTGCGGAGTGGCATGTATACCTCGCATACACTTCAAATGAATGTACACTTCCTTGCTAGAAAATAGAGTTTCCAGATGTCTACGTATCGAAGCAATAGAGTTCTAATGCTTCTTATATCGCGATATCGCATCTCATTTCTATGTTTCATGATAAGATATAAGATTCATTGTGCAGTGTTACGTATACCTCGTATTTACTTCAATGGAATGTAAATACGACACTTCCTTGCTAGGCAGTAGCGTTTGCAGATATCTACGTATCAAAGCAATAGATTTGTAATGCTTCTTACATCGCGATATCGCATCTCATTTCCATGTTTCATGATAAGATATAATACTCATTGCGAAGAGTCATGTATACCTCGTATTCACTTCAAAGGAATGTAAATGCGACACTTCCCTCCTAGGAAATAGCGTGTGCAGATGTCTACGTATCGAAGAAATAGACATCTAATGCTTCATAAATCGCCATATCACATTTCTTTTCTATGCTTCATGATAAGATATAATATTCATTGCGATGTGTCATGTGTACCTCGTATTCCTTTCAAAAGAATGTAAATGCGACACTTCCTTGCTAGGAAGTAGCATCTGCAGATGTCTACGTATCGAACCAATAGACTTCTAATGCTTCTTAAATCGACATAGCGCATCTCATTTCGGTGTTTCATGATAATATATAATATTCATTGCGAAGTGTCATGTATATCTCGTATACACTTCAAACGTATGTAAATGCGACACTTCCTTGCAATTAAACAGCGTTTGCAGATATCTACGTTTCGCAGCAATGGAGTTCTAATGCTGCTTAAAACGCGATATCGCATCCCATTTCTATGTCTCATGATATGATATAATATTCATTGCGAAGTGTTATGTATTCCTCGTCTACACTTCAAATGAATGTAATTGCGAAACTTGCTTGCTAGGAAATAGGGTTGGCAGATGTTTACGTATCGAAACAATAGAGTTCTAATGCTTCTTAAAACGCGATATCGCATCTCATTTCTATGATTCATGATAAGATATAATATTCATTGAGGGGGGTTATGTTTATCTCGTCTACACTTAAAAGGAATGTAAATACGACTCTTCCTTGGGAGGAAATGGCGTTTTCAGATGTCTACGTATCGAAGCAATAGAGTTCTAATGCTTCTTAAATCGCAATGTCGCATCTCATTTCTCTGTCTCATGATAGGATATAATATTCACTGTGGAGTGTTATGTATACCTCGTATTCACTTCAAGTGTGTGTAAATGCAACACTTCCTTGCTATTAAATAGCGTTAGCAGATGCCTACGTATCGTAGCAATAGAGTTCTAATGTTTCTTAAAACGCGATATCCCATATCACTTCTATGTTTCATGAGAAGATATAATATTCATTACGAAGCGTTATGTATACCTCGTATACACTTCAAAAGAATGTAAAGGCGACACTTGCTTGCTAGGATGTAGAGTTTGCAGGTGGCTACGTATCGAAGCAATAGATTTCTAATGCCTCTTAAAGCCAGATATCGCATCTCATATCACTTCTTCATGATAAGATAAAATATTCATTGCGAAGTGTTGCGTATACCTTGTCCCCACTTCGGAAGAATGTAAATGCGACACTTCTTTGTTAGAAAATAGCGTTTGCAGATGTCTATGTATCGAAGCAATAGAGTTCAAATGCTCCTTAAAACGCGATATCGCATCTCATTTCTAAGTTTCATGGTAAGATACTGTATTCATTGCGAAGTGTTGTGTATACCTCGTATTCACTTCAAAAGAATGTAAATGCGACACTTCATTACTAGGAAGTAGCGTTTGCAGATGTCTACGTATCGAAGCAATAGATTTCTAATCCGTCTTAAATCGTCATATCGCATCTCATTTCTATGTTTCATGATAAGATATAATGTTCATTGCGAAATGTCATGTATACCTCGTATTCCTTTCAAGAGAGTGTAAATGCGACACTTCCTTGCTAGGAAGTAGCGTTTGCAGATGTCTACGTATCGAAGCAATAAAGTTCTAATGCTTCTTAAAACGCGACATCGCATGTCATTTCCCTGTTTCATGATAATATATAATATTCATTGTGGAGTGTTATGTATACTCTGTATTCTCTTCACAAGCATGCAAACGCAACACTTCCTTGCCAGGAAATAGCGTTTGCACACGTCTACGTATCGTAGCATTAGAGTTCTAATGCTTCTCAAAACGCGATATTGCTACACATTGCCATGTTTCATGATAATATTTAATATTCATTGTGGAGTGTTATGTACACCTCGTATTCACTTCGAAAGAATGTAAATGCGACACATCCTTGCTTGGAAGTAGCGTTTGCAGATGTCTACGTATCGTAGAAATAGGGTTCTAACGCTTCTCCAAACGCGATATCGCATCTCATTCCTATTTTTCCTGGTAAGAAATAAATTCCATTGCAATGTGTCACTTATACCTAGCATACACTTCAAATGAACGTAAATGCGACACTTCATTGCTAGGAACTAGTGTTTGCAGATGTCTCCGTATCGAAGCAATAGGGTTCTAATGCTTCTTAAAACGCGATATCGCATCTCACTGCAATGTTTCATGAAAAGATACAATATTCATTGCGATGTGTTATGTATTCTTCGTCTACACTTCAAATGAATGTAAATGCGACACTTCATTGCTAGGAAACAGCGTTTGCAGATGTCTCCGTATCGAAGCAACAGTGTTATAGCGCTTCCTAAATCGCGATATAGCACTTCATTCCTATGTTTCGTGATAAGGTATAGTATTCATTGCGTAGTGTCATGAATACCTCGTATTCACTTCAAAAGAATGTAAATGTGACACTTCCTTGCTAGGAAATAGCGTTTGCAGATGTCTCCGTATAGAAGCAATAGACTTCCTATGCGTTTTAAATCGCTGTATCGCATCTCATTTCTATGTTTCGTGATAAGCTATATTGTTCATTGTCGAGTTTTATGTATACCCCGTGTACACATCAAAAGTATGTAAATGCGACAATTCCTTACTATTAAATAGCGTTTGCAGATGTCTACGTATCGTAGCAATATTGCTCTAATGCTTCCTAAATCGCGATATCACATCTCATTTCTATTTTTCCTGATAAGATATTATCTTCATTGCGAAGGGCTACTTATACCTCGCATACACTTCAAATTAATGTGAATGCGACACCTCCTTGCTAGGAAATAGCGCTTGCAGATTTCTGCGTATCGTAGTATTACAGTTCTAATGCTTCTCAAAACGCAATACCGCATCTCATTTCTATGCTTCATAATAAGTTATAATATTCATTGCGAATTGTCTTGTATACCTCGCATACACTTCAAATGATTGTAAATGCGACACTTCCTTGCTAGGAAAGAGAGTTTGCAGATGTCAACGTATCGAAGCAATAGATTTCTAATGCTTCTTAAAGCGGGATATCGCATCTCATTTCTTTGTTTCACGATAAGAGATAATATTAATTGCGAAGTGTCATGTGTACCTCGCATACACTTCAAATGAATGTAAATGGGACACTTCATTGCTAGGAAACAGCGTTTGCAGGTGTCTCCGTATCGAAGCAACAGTGTTATAGTGCATCCAAAATCGCGATATAGCACTTCATTTCTCTGTTTCGTGATAAGGTATAGTATTCATTGCGTAGTGTCATGAATACCTCGTATTCACTTCCAAAGAATTTAAATGTGACACTTCCTTGCCAGGAAATAGCGTTTGCAGATGTCTCCGTATAGAAGCAATAGGCTTCCTATGCGTTTCAAATCGCGATATCGCATCTCACTTCTATGTTTCGTGATAAGATATAATATTCATTGCGAAATGTCATGTATAACTCGTATTCACTTCGAAAGAATGTAAATGCGACTATTCCTTGCTAGCAAATAGCGTTTGCAGATGCCTACGTATCGTAGGAATAGAGTTGTAGTGCTTCTCAAAACGCAATATAGCATCTCATTTCCATGCTTCATGATAAGATACAATATTCATTGCGAAGTGTCATGTATACCTCGTAGTCAGTTCAAAAGAATGTAAATGCGACTATTGCTTCCTAGGAAATAGCGTTTGCAGATGTCTACGTATCGTAGCAATAGAGTTCTAATGCTTCTTAAAACAAGATGTCGCATTTCATTTCTATGTTTCGTGATAAAATATAATATTCATTGCGAAATGTCATGTATATCTCGTATTCACTCCAAACGAATGTAAATGCGACTATTGCTTGCTAGGAAATAGCGTTTGCAGATGTCTACGCGTCGACGCAATAGAGTTCTAATGCTTCTTAAAACAAGATGTCGCATTTCATTTCTATGTTTCGTGATAAAATATAATATTCATTGCGAAATGTCATGTATACCTCGTATTCACTTCAAAAGAATGTAAATGCGACTATTGCTTGCTAGGTAATCGCGTTTGCAGATGGCTACGTATCGTAGCAATAGAGTTGCTGTGCTTCTCAAAACGCGATATAGCATCATATTTCCATGCTTCATGATAAGATATAATATTCATTGCGAAGTGTCATGTACACCTCGTATTCACTTCAAAAGAATGTAAATGCAACACTTCCATGCTAGGAAATAGCGTTAGCAGATGCCTACGTATCGTAGCAATAGAGTTGTAGTGCTTCTCAAAACGCGATATCGCATCTCATTTCTATGCTTCATGATAAGATATAACATTCATTTCGAAGTGTCATGTACACCTCGTATTCACTTCAAAAGAATGTAAATGCGACACTTCCATGCTACGAAATGGCGTTCGCAGATGCCAACATATTGTAGCAATAGAATTCTAATGCTTCTTGGATCGCGATATCGCATCTCATTTATATGTTTCGTGATAAGATATAACATTCATTGCGAATTGTCATGTATACCTCGTATTCACTCCAAACGAATGTAAATGAGACACTTCCTTGCTAGGAAATAGCGTATTCAGATGTCTACGTATCGTAGCTATAGGTTTCTAATGCTACTTAAATCGCGATATGGCATCAGATTTCCATGCTTCATGATAAGATATAATATTCATTGCGAAGTGTCATGTACACCTCGTATTCACTTCAAAAGAATGTAAATGCAACACTTCCATGCTAGGAAATAGCGTTAGCAGATGCCTACGTATCGTAGCTATAGAGTTGTAGTGCTTCTCAAAACGCGATATCGCATCTCATTTCTATGCTTCATGATAAGATATAACATTCATTTCGAAGTGTCATGTACACCTCGTATTCACTTCAAAGGATTGTAAATGCGACACTTCCATGCTAGGAAATAGCGTTCGCAGATGCCAACGTATTGTAGCAATAGAATTCTAATGCTTCTTGGATCGCGATATCGCATCTCATTTATATGTTTCGTGATAAGATATAATATTCATTGCGAATTGTCATGTATACCTCGTATTCACTTCAAAAGAATGTAAGTGCGACACTTCCATGCTAGGAAATAGCGTTTGCAGATGTCTCCGCATCGAGGCCATAGAGTTCTAATGCTTCTTAAATAGCGAAATCGCATCTCATTTATATGTTTCGTGATAAGATATAATATTCATTGCGAAGTGCCATGTAAACCTCGTATTCACTTCAAAAGAATGTAAATGCGACGTTTCCATCCTTGGGAATATCGTTTGCAGATGTCTACTTATCGTAGCAAAGGGATCCTAATGCTTCTTAAAACAAGATGTCGCATTTCATTTCTATGTTTCGTGATAAGATATAATATTCATGGCGAAATGTCATGTATGCCTCGTATTCACACCAAACGAATGTAAATGCGACACTTCCTTCCTAGGAAATAGCGTTTTCAGATGTCTACGTATCGTAGCAATAGAGTTCTAATGCTACTTGAATCGCGATATCGCATCTCATTTCTATGTTTCGTGATAAGATGTAATATTCATTGCGAAGTGTCATGTACACCACGAATTCGCTTCAAAAGAATGTAAATGCGACACTTCCATGCTAGGAATTAGCGTCTGCAGATGTCTACGCGTCGAGGCAATAGAGTTCTAATGCTTCTTAAAACGCGATATCACATCTCACTTCTATGTTTCATGATAAGATACAATATTCATTGCGAAGTGTCATGTATATCTCTTATTCACTTCAAAGGAATGTAAATGCGACACATACATGCTAGGAAGTAGCGTCTGCGGATGTCTACGCATCGACGCAGTAGAGTTCTAATGCTTCTCAAAACGCAATATCGCATTTCATTTCGATGTTCCCTGACAAGATACAATATTCATTGCGAAGTATCGTGTATACCTCGCATACACTTCAAGTGAATGTAAATGCCACACTTCTTTGCCAGGAAATAGCGTCTGCAGATGTCTACGTATCGAAGCAATAGAGTTCTAACGCTTCTTAAAACGCGATATCGCATCTCATTTCTATGTTTCATGATAAGATATAATATTCATTGCGAAGTGTCACGTATACCTCGTATTCACTTCAAGAGAACGTAAATGCGACACTTTCTTGCTAGGAAATAGGGTTTGCACATGTCTACGTATCCAAGCAATAGAGTTCTAATGCTTCTTAAAACGCGATATCGCATCTCATTTCTATGTCTCATGATAAGGTACAATATTCTTTGCGAAGTGTCACTTGTACCTCGTATTCACTTCAAAAGAATGTAAATGCGACACTTCCTTGCTAGGAAATAGCGTATTCAGATGTCTACGTATCGTAGCAATAGAGTTCTAATGCTACTTAAATCGCGATATCGCATCGCATTTCTATGTTTTGTGATAAGATATAACATTCATTGCGAGGTGTCATGTACACCTCGTATTCTCTCCAAACGAATGTAAATGCGACACTTCCTTGCTAGGAAATAGCGTTTTCAGATGTCTACGTATCGTGGCAAAAGAGTTCTAATGCTACTTAAATCGCGATATCGCATCCCTCTTCTGTGTTTCATGATAAGATATAATATTCATTGCGAAGTGTCATGTATACCTCGTATTCACTTCAAAAGAATGTAAATACGACTACTGCTTGCTAGGAAATAACGTTTGCAGATGTCTACGTCACGTAGCAATAGTGTTCTAATGCTTCTCAAAACGCGATATCGCATCTCATTTCTATGCTTCATGATAAGATATAATATTCATTGCGAAGTGTCATGTACACCTCGTATTCACTTCAAAAGAATGTAAATGCGACACTTCCCTGCTAGGGAATAGCGTTTTCAGATGTCTACGTATCGTAGCAAAAGTGTTCTAATGCTACTTAAATCGCGATATCGCATCTCATTTCTATGTTTTGTGATAAGATATAATATTCATTGCGAGGTGTCATGTTCACCTCGTATTCACTTCAAAAGAATGTAAATGCGACTACTGCTTGCTAGGAAATAGCGTTTGCAGATGTCTACGTATCGTAGCAATAGAGTTCTAATGCTACTTAAATCGCGATATCGCATCTCATTTGTATGTTTCGTGATAAGATATAATATTCATCCGAAGTATCATGTATACCTCGAATTGACTCGAAAGAATGTAAATGCGACACTTCCATGCTAGGAAATAGCGTTTGCAGATATCTCCCCATCGCGGCTATAGGGTTCTAATGCTTCTTAAGACGCGATATCGCATCTCTCTTATATGTTACATGATAAGATATAATGTTCCTTACGAAGTGTCATGTATACCTCGTATTCACTTCAAAAGAATGTATATGCGAATCTTCCTTGCTAGGAAATAGCGTTTGCAGATGTCTACGTATCGTAGCAATGGAGTTCTAATGCTTCTCAAAACGCGATATCGCATCTCATACCTATGATTCATGATAAGATATAATATTCATTGCGAGGTGTCATGTACACCCCGTATTCACTTCAACTGAATGTAAATGCGACACTTCCTTCATAGGAAATAGCGTTGGCAGATGTCTATGTATCGAAGCAATAGAGTTCTAATGCTCCTTAAAACGCAATATAGCATGCCATTTCCATGTTTCATGGTAAGATATAATACTCATTGCGAAGTGTCATGTATACCACGGATACACTTCAAATGAATGTAAATGCGACACTTAGTTGCTATTAAATAGCGATTGCAGACGTCTACGTATCGAAGCAATAGAGTTCTAATGCTGCTTAAAACGCAATATAGCATGCCATTTTCATGATTCATGATAAGATATAATAGTCAATGCGAAGTATCATGTATACCTCACATACACATCTATTGAATGTAAATGCGACACTTCCTTGCTAGGAAGTAGCGTTTGCAGATATCTACGTATCGAAGCAGTCGAGTTCTAATGCTTCTTAAAAAGAGATATCGCATCTCATTCCTATGTTTCATGATAAGATATAATATTCATTGCGAAGTGGCATGTATACCTCGCATACACTTCAAATGAATGTAAATGCGATACGTCCTTGCTAGGAAATAGCGTTTGCAGATATCTACGTATCGAAGCAATAGAGATCTAATGCTTCTCAAAACGCGATATCGCATCTCATTTCTACCTTTCATGATAAGATATAATATTCATAGTGGACTGTTATGTATACCTCTTAGTCACTTCAAAGGAATGTAAATGCAACTCTTCCTGGCTAGGAAATGGCGTTTGCAAATGTCTACGTATCGTAGCAATAGAGTTCTAATGCTTCTCAAAACGCGATATCGCATCTCATTTCTACCTTTCATGATAAGATATAATATTCATAGTGGACTGTTATGTATACCTCGTAGTCACTTCAAAAGAATGTAAATGCAACTCTTCCTGGCTAGGAAATGGCGTTTGCAAATGTCTACGTATCGTAGCAATAGAGTTGTAATGCTTCTCAAAACGCAATATCGCATCTCATTCCTATGTTTCATGATAGGATATAATATTCATTGCGAAGTGTCATGTATACCTCGTATTCACTTCAAATGAATGTAAATGCGACACTTCCATGCTAGGAAGTAGCGTTTGCAGATGTCTACATATCGTAGCAATAGAGTTATAATGCTTCCTAAAACGCGATATCGCATCTCACCTCTATGTTCCATGATAAGATATAATATTCATTGCGAAGTGTCATGTATACCTCGTATTCACTTCATAAGAATGTAAACGCGACACTTACATGCTAGGAAATAGCGTTTGCAGATGTCTACGTATCGCAGCAATAGAGTTCTAATGCTTCTTAAAACGAGATGTTGCATTTCATTTCTATGTTTCGTGGTAAGATATAAAATTCATTGCGAAGTTTCATGTATACCTCGTATTCCCTTCAAAAGAATGTAAATGCGACACTTCCTTGCTAGGAAATTGCGTTTGCAGATGTCACCGTATCGAATCAACAGAGTTCTAACGCTTCTTATAACGCGATATCGCATTTCATTTCTATGTTTCAAGATAAGATATAAAATTCATTGTGTGGTGCCATGTATACCTCGTATTCCCCTCATTAGAATGTAAATGCGACACTTCCTTGCAAGGAAATAGCGTTTGCAGATGTCTAGGTATCGTAGCAATAGAGTTCTAAAGCTTCTGAAAGCGCGATATCGCATTTCATTTCTACGTCTCATTATAAGATATAATACTCATTGCGAAGTATTATGTATGACGCGTCTACACTTCAAAAGAATTTAAAAGCCACACTTCCATGCTAGGAAATAGCGATTCCAGATCTCTACGTATCGAACCTATATAGTTCTAGTGCTTCTTAAAACGCGACATCGCATCTCATTTCCATGTTTCACGGTATGATATAGTATTCATTGCGAAGTGTTATGTATAGCTCGCCAGCACTTCAAAAGAATGTAAATGCGACACTTCCTTGCCAGGAAGTGCGTTTCCAGGTGTCTATGTATCGAAGCATTAGAATTCTAATGCTTCTTGAAACGCAATATCGCATCTCATTTCTATGTTTCATGATAAGATATAATTTTAATTGAGAAGTGTTATGTATACCTCGTCTATACTCCGAATGAAAGTAAATGCCACACTTCCTTGCTGGGAAATCGCGTTTCGAGATGTCTACGTATCGAAGAAAGAGAGTTCTATTTCTTTTTAAAACGCGACATGGCATCCCATTTTTATGTTTCATGATAATTTGTAATATTCATTGCGAAGTGTTATGTATACCTCGCCTACACTTCAAAAGAATGTAAATGTCACACATCCTTGCTAGGAAATGCGCTTCCAGGTGTCTAGGTATCGAAGCAGTGGAGTTCTAATGCTTCTTAATACGCGATATCGCATCTCATTTCTATGTTTCATGATAAGATATAATATTCATTGCAAAGTGTCATGTATACCTCGTATTCACTTCAAAAGAATGTAAACGCGACACTTCCTTACGAGGAAGTAACGTTTCCATTTGTTTACTTATTTGAGCAATAGAGTTCTATTGCTTCATTCAACACGATGTCGCAAGTCATTGCAATGATTCATGGTAAATTGCAATGTTCTTTGCAATATGTTACATTTGTCTGCATCTAGACCTTAGAAGGATGTGAATCCTATACTTACTTGCAACAGAATATCGTTTCCAGATCTCTACGTGTCCAAGCAAGACATTTCTAATACTTCATGCAGCGCGATGTCGCATCTCATTTCAACGTTTCAATGCAAAGAATCTGTAATGATATGTCCATAACATTGTGCTTAACTGTTAGAGGTCTTCAATAGAATGTGAACTGTATAATTCCATGCAACGGCATGGCGCTCCGTAGTGTCTGTCTGTTAAAGCAATCGAGCTAGAATTCTCCATGCAATGCGCTGGCGCATCCCATTTCATCGTTTCAAAGTAAGAATGCTGTAATCTCTTATGCATAGCTCTATGCTTATCTGCTTTAAAACTTCATAAGAATGTAAATTCTACAGCACCATGCAACAGGATTGCCCTTCGTAGTGTCTACATGTCGAGACAATAGAGTACTAATGCATTATACAATGCCATGACTCATCTCATTTCAACGTTTCGAATTAAGTAAGCTGTAATCTTCTATGAAAAGCATTATAATTATCTGCTTCCACTCTGCAATAGAATGTGAATTCTATAGATCCAAGCAACAGGAGGGCAGGCTCTCCACCATCCTACTGCCTGCCCTGATGCGGGCAAAGGATTCCCAGGGCCACTCAAACCGCGACCAACATCTATCTTATACTCTAACCGATTCATCGTTATGCGTTTTCCATTAAGCTTGCCGGGATCAGTGATATTGATTCGCTCAATCTAAATTATTATTTTCTTTTTAAGTTTCTCGATTTTTTTAGTTTCTCTCACGATATCGTCTATTTCGTTGTACCT
Source organism: Xylocopa sonorina (assembly GCF_050948175.1). Taxonomy (NCBI): domain Eukaryota; kingdom Metazoa; phylum Arthropoda; class Insecta; order Hymenoptera; family Apidae; genus Xylocopa; species Xylocopa sonorina. The sequence continues at coordinate 57,199 of NW_027490349.1, forward strand.
TACCCTTACAGTATGGTATATAATCTGTTGTTTGATATTTCTAGGATTTCCTCTTAATAAATGCAATGCTTCCACATATTCTCTTTCTCTTTCTCTTTAGTTACATTGTTGTTATTTTATGCTTTTCATCCTCCACATTCACTCTCTACACCATCTCGGAACAGGCGTTATACGATTACTGCAGGATGACGCCCCGGTCTCGTTACACCGAGATCGAGTGTTCTCTCTTGCATCCGCTGATTTATATATGTTATATATTGGAGAATATTTCCTCCTATCCTTTGTATTTTTCGAATGAAATTACATTGACAGAAGTACGAGCTAGTTCTGCACGCCTATTTGAAACAACATTAAATCACCTTGTTAAACAATAATATATTAAATGTGACTTGGAATTTTAAATTTGAATTTATAAGCATCTAACAGGTAAATATGTTTTTCTTACTATTCATATCATTATACATTCAGTGATTTATTGTTTGCAGTGATTTGATATATTAACTGCTTGATTATATTTTGCAATGAACTTTGCCTACCAAACATTGTTTTTACTCCTGATGGGAGTGGATAGTTCATCGTTTTATATTCTTATATCGCATTGATTATAAAAGTATATGACATCCTTTTTATGCAGTCATGTATAATTATGTACTGTGACGGTTTTTCCCCTTACAATCCGCAAGAAAAGGGTATATAGAACCAATAATAACGGGATATCCAGAAGTTTAGTCCGGGGTTATATCGGGGTACAGAATATCCGCGTGCTTCGGCAACGCGAAGTACAGAGCAATAAATTTCCTATCCAGCAAGTATTTCGAAGCTGCGAGGCTGGGACTTTTTGGGCGCCAGCTACTCAAGAAGTAGCACAAACTAGTAAACCACGCAACCCGGGGAAACCCGGTGCAAGATAATCCTCGAAATTTCGAAATACTCTTTCGCTCGACTGCTTCTAGCCGAGTGCGCAAATTAGGGTCGCGGGATACTGAACTCACCGCTTCTTTCTAGATTGCCTCGACGCGGTATTACAAAAGGGTATACGACAAGCCGCGAATGACCGGGGATCACCACCCGTTATACAATACAAATTACAATACGCGATATCACAATTGCGGCAGGGAACAAATGGGACGCTTTAGCGTATAAGGACTCACGTTCTCGTTTCCAACAAGTATGGATCTCGTTCAGTCCGTCTACCTCTCTCTCTCTCTCTCTCTCTCTCTCTCTCTCTCTCCTCCGAATCGCTCAGTATAATCGCTTGCTCGGTTGCTCGCTAAGTAGTCGCTATGTCGTTCAGAAGAATAAGAGGCTGTCTTCGTGCTGGCTAGCTCATTATAAAGGTTTTCTGGGGGTCTTCGGATCCCCTTAGATCCTCCTTAGGGCTCCTTGATGGGGTAGGCCCATACGCTTCGGTATTGTTCGGGGCATCGATCGGTGGATTTCGGCGATCTACCCTGATCGCCCCCTCTGGTGTGTCTAGAGGGGGTCCTCTGGATTATTTGAACTGCGGCGCGTGCCGCGCGCCGCGCTTTCCACGGCTCACCTGCAATTCCGCTGTGCATCTTGAGTTTTCCTCTCCATGGGCTCAAGGGAGGGGTAGAGGTCCTTCTCACACCCGAGAACCATCCTGTTTGTCTCCATGGACTATGGCAGCGGTCTTATCGTTGCAGAGCTCTGGATCGTATCCTTCGGGCTTCAGGGTCTCTTCTTGCTCACTTCCCGACTCCTCCACCGTCGAGCCCGTCACGCAACCTCGGCGCACAGCCCTTCCGCGAACCTGCGGTCTTATTATCCGCCGAAGAGGCGTCTTATAGGTCGCTTCTTCCATCAGCTCGCCAGTCTTATCCGTCGAACGGAGAGAGAGAAACGAACGGGGGGGGGGGGGGGTGGAAGGTTCTACCATCGTGTATTTCACGCTCCTCGCAAATACAGCTATCGCAATGGTCCGTGTCGCGCTTCTCGCATGGGTGGTGATCTGCGAGCTAGTCTAACCGAAGCAGGGGGGGGGGGGGGGTGAGCGAGCCTTGTGACGTCACCACGTCACAGTACATACAAATTTGCGATTAAGTAGCTATGTGTTCAAATTCAATTCCGAATAATGCACTAAAAAGCATCCCAGATAACAAACGGCAAGATGGTAGCGACACCATGCCGGCACTATATTGCCACTTCCGAGGAGTGTCAACTGATTCGTAGTCATCTGTGACCGGATTCGTTAACTAAAATGCCAGAACGTGTTACCAGCACATTCTAGACAAGCGAATCGCGCAGCACCAGCACCATGGTGACACGCGTATCATCGCTCCATTCATGAATCTCCTCAGCAATGACGCAGGATCACATTTGGCAATGGGGAACCTGTGCTTTCATACAAATTAGAACCGTTAGATGTCAGTAGATGTTCAGCATATGAGTATTGATAGACATTTTGATGGTCGTTTTCCTATATTTATAGTTATTGAGCGAGTCGTATATATTTCTTTCAATCCATCATAGACTAAAAATATTATTTATCAAAAAAATATTACTTATAAAATAAAAATTCATGCTGTTGCGTCCCTAACTTCGCCTTGTGTAATTTTTGAAATAACATGCTGTCATCGTATGTAATGTAACCCGAAATTGCATGAATTTGCAACAATAAATTGAAGAAAATATATATAAAATAAGTGTGTATATTTTTATGACAAAGTAATTATCGACTTTATGGAAAAAATCGTCTTATCGAGCTAGTTTATAGAAAATAATAAAATCGAGTTCTTATATCTTTGTCTTGTGCCGGTGTACCTATTTTGGAATCAAAATAAATAAATTGCACAGTTTAGTCATTTTTCATATTAGCTTATAATTTTTATGGAAACAGCTTCCCCATTAGTAAATGTCAGCATACGCCACAACCACGCTTGTAGCTATGGTGAGCTGATAGTGTCATTGTTACGGCCGTGTGCTATATCTCGGTGCTTTAATAGTGCCGTGATACGAATGCCGCCCTAGTACTAACAGTATGCCATTTCGAAAGCTGAGTAGGAGCACTTTGTTAGCACAGTTCTGTCACGGAATTCGTTCCATCCGTTGTCATTGGCGTGCCAATCGCTGGCTGTTTGGGATATTGTAGTGCATGAGGCAGACTTGTTCCTTATCATCGTCAAGGAGATGAATTTTCACTCCCCCCTTTTTGAATTTTTTAAATTATTGTTTGGAATTTTTGCCGTTTCTATATCTCTATGACCGCATTGTGGATTCAACTTATGTACGATCTTTTTGGTCTTCATCTTCTGTTACATGTAATATTATATATGTGATGCACGTTTGTTATGTAATGCTCCGATTTGTAAGCCTCAGATACTTTTATTCTTTGGTAAAGCAACTTATTCGATTAATATATATTTATTAGACATAGATATAAACAATTAGAAAAATGTTATTAAAACGCTATTAAATATGTTGTTGCAATTATATATTTAAGGTCTGAAGATGTAGATGCAATTAATGTCCGATATTTTACGTGATCCAATCGATGTATCAAGTGAGGCTATGAAATATAAAAATCTTTTACTATTCTTCGACCCCTTTACATGCTACATGAATGATAAGTTCTGCAAGACAAGAAGCCTGAATTAGTGAGATATCTAGGAACATAAGTAATTTGTAAGTAACACATCTCTTCTCTTTGAAATATTTGCCTTTGCATAGAATAGAACGTATAGATATAATTGCCTGTTTTGTACCCATTTCGGTCCAAATCTATTATAGCCTTTGAGCAGAAGTAATATTGATTATACTTGATTTTTGCAATAGTTCTTTAATTAACAGATTTTATTAACCTAGAATCATCATTTGACGGATGTATCAATCTACTTTGTAGCTCCATCAGTTTCTTTTTCTGCTCGCTACTTTCCATTTTCAGTTCCGTATACTTACCCTTTATCACCATCATATATGTTGCGTAAAATTACAATAACTTTTTGTCCTCAAATTTTGCGGATATTTCAATTAAATTTCCTTTGATTAAATAAACGGAAATTAAAAAACAGTGGCACGTACCATTTCTTGGAAACGTTGTATCGTAATTTGCATCTGACTGTTTTGAAAGGCAAGCACTTTACTTAACGTTTGCAATGATTCGGTTAGCGAAGTAAAGTAATATTCTACTTTCGAAATTGTTGGCTCTTGTAATTCTAAGGCAAATATATTCATCTGTCGACATCGTGAACATTGTTTTTTGGCAAAATTCCAGAAAAACAAATATACTATAAGTAAAATAATAAACACTATAATATTAAATTTAACTCTGTTCATTGTTGCCTTGTTGGACACATCCATAACAATATACAGGGTGGGGCAGTAATAATTAGCACCTCAGATATCCACGAAACTATAAGTTTCATAGAAGTTTTTGCTAATATAAAATTGCATAGTACAATGGGGCCATCCGTTGATGAAAATAGTTTTTTTGTAAGTGGAGTTATGTTGGACATAAGAAGGTTACCTTCATTTTTTAAAATGAATTGGTATGTCCATTCTTCCGTAATACGATAGAGCATTTTAAAGCAAGTTTAACGATCTGTAACATGAAGGCATTGAAGGTTACAAAAAGTAAAGAAAGGCGATAATACTCACGTTTTTGATAGTAATTTGATAAAGTGAATAAACGCTTTTCGAAGGGCATTTCATTTTATAATTACTGAGCTGCGGATTCCTGAGGACAGCTCACAAAATTGTTGAACTATGGATGATTATCATTGTGAATTTGAATCAAAAGGTAATTAAATTCCATTAGATTGTAAACAGATCTCAATGTTTCATTTTAGATAGTAAGATTAAATACTCTTTACAAAACTGCAAGAATGGATACATACCTTTCTGTTATTATTACTTCATAAAGAATTATAATTGCAATTATATAGTTCATTACGATAAAAAATATTTCTCAGAAAATTCTAAATATTAAATAAAAGAATCAAGTAAAACATTTTTAATAATTACGAATATGAAAAATACTTGAACATTCCAATAGAAAGATGACTAAACAGGAGCTAGAAAAGTCAAACATTCAATTGCAAGCAGTTGGGCAGTATTTCAATTTTTAAGAAAATTGATGAAAGTCAACCATTTTGAAGTGGTCAGAATCTTCAAAGTAAGTTCTCAAATTCTCAGTTCTACGTTTAAAACTATGTGTGTTCTATATATCTATGTAAAGTGATGGTTCCTATTAGTTGTGACGGAAACCTATATATAGTAAGTCAGGGAAGCTCGAAGAGGTTAATTATCTAAATGCTTTAAGGTGTAAAACGCATTTTAATCTAAAGCGATCTATCGTTCCAAGGTATTCGCTCACGTACAACTTTTCTTGGGCGCCAGCTGCTCAGAAAGTAGCAAAGGGGATAGACTACACGACCCCGGGAACCCTCGGGCGGAACAACCCTTGAAACTTCGAAATGCTTCTCCTCTCGACTACGCCTAGTCAAGTACACGCACTCAGGTCGCGAGATACTCAAGTCACGGCATGTTTATTTATGGTCTCGACGTGGGTTTAACTAACAAGGGCTACGGGAAACTACGCAACACGCCGCAAATTACCGGGTAGTATCTTTGGAAGTGTAGTCGAGATATACATAATACTTCGCAATGAATATTATAACTTATCTTGAAACCCAGAAATGAGATGCGATATTGCGTTTCAGAAGCACTAGAACTCTAATGCTTCGATACGTAGATATCTGGAAACGCATTTTCCTAGCAAGGAATTGTGGCGTTTTCATTCTTTTGTAGTGTAGACGAGGTATACATAACACATCGCAATGAATATTATATCTTAACGTAAGACGTAGAATTGAGATGCGATAACACGTTTAAAGAAGCTTTGGTATTCCATTGCTTCGATGCTTAGACATCTGGAAACACTATTTCCTAGCAAGGAAGTGTTGCATTTACGTTCTCTTGAATTGTATATGAGATACACATAACACATTGCAATGAATATTATATCATATCATGAAACAATGAAATGAGATGCGATATCGCGTTTTAAGAAGAAATAGAACTCTATTCCTTCGATACGTAGACATCTAGAAACGATATTTTCTAGCATGGAAATGCCGCATTCACATTCTTTTGAAGTTAATACGAGGTATACATGACACTTCGCAATGAATATTATATCTGATCTCGAAACATAGAAGTGAGATGCCATATCGCGTTTTACGAATAATTAGAACTCTTTTGTTTCGACACGTAGTCATCTGGAAACGCTATTTCCTAGCAAGGAAGAGTCGCATTTACATCCTTTTGAAGTGAATACGAGGTACACATGACACTTCGCAATGAATATTATATTTGATCATGAAACATAGAAATGAGATGCGACATCGCGTTTTGAGAAGCATTAGAACCCTATTGCTTCGATACGTAGACATCTGCAAACCCTACTTCCTAGCAGGGAAGTGTCGTAATTACATTCTTTTGAAGTGAATACGAGGTATGCATGACACTTCGCAATCGATATTATATCCTATCATGAAACATAGAAATGAGATGCGACATCTCGTTTTAAGAAGTATTAGAACTCTATTCTGTCGATACGTTGTCATCTGGAAACGCTATTTCCTAGCAAGGAAGTGTCGCATTTACATTCTTTTGAAGTGAATACGGGGTATACATGACACTTCGCAATGAATATCATATCTTATCTCGAAACATAGAAGTGAGATGAGATATCGCGATTTAGGAAGCGCTAGAGCACTATTGCTACGATGCGTAGACATCTGCAAATGTTATTTCCTAGCAAGGAAGTGCCGCATTTACATTCTTTTGAAGTGAATACGAGGTATACATAACACTCCACAATGAATATTATATCTTATCATTAAACATAGAAGTGAGATGCGATATCGCATTTTAAGAATCATTAGAACGCTATTGTTTCGACACGTAGTCATCCGGAAACGCTATTTCATAGCAAGGAAGTGTCGCATTTACATCCTTTTGAAGTGAATACGAGGTATACATGTCACTTCGCAATGAATATTATATCTGATCATGAAACATAGAAATGAGATGCGACATCTCGTTTTAAGAAGCATTAGAACTCTATTGCTACGATACGTAGACATCTGCAAAAGCTATTTGCTAGCATGGAAGTGTCGCATTTACATTCATTTGAAGTGAATACGAGGTATACACGACACTTCGCAATGAATATTATACCATATCATGAAACATAAAAGTGAGATGCGATATCGCGTTTTAAGGAGCATTAGAACTCTATTGCTACGATACGTAGACATCTGCAAACGCTATTTCCTAGCATGGAAGTGTCGCATTTACATTCTTTTAAAGTGAGTACGAGGAATATATGACACTTCGCAATGAATATTATATCTTTTCACGAAACATAGAAATGAAGTGCGACATCTCGTTTTAAGAAGCATTAGAACTCTATTGCTACGATATGTAGACATCTGCAAACGCTATTTCCTAACATGGAAGTGTCGCATTTACATTTTTTTGAAGTGAATACGAGGTATACTTGACACTCCACAGTGAATATTATATCTTATCACGAAACATAGAAATGAAATGCGACATCTCGTTTTAAGAAGCATTAGAAATCTATTGCTACGATATGTATACATCTGCAAACGCTATTTCCTAGCATGGAAGTGTCGCATTTACATTCTTGTGAAGTGAAATCGAGGTATACATGACACTTCGCAATGAATATTATATCTTATCATGAAACATAGAAGTGAGTTGCGATATCGCGTTTTAAGAAGCACTAGAACTCTATTGCTACAATACGTAGACATCTGCAAACGCTATTTCCTATCACGGAAGTTTCGCATTTACATTCTCTTGAATGTATACACGAGATATACGTGCCACATCGGAATTTATATTATATCTTATCATGAAACATAGGAATTAGTTGCGATATCGCGTTTTGAGAAGCATTAGAACACTGTTGCTTCGATACGTAGACATCTGCAAGCGCTACTTCCTAGCAAGGAAGTACCGCTTTTACATTCTTCTGTAGTGAATACGAGATATAAATGACACTTCGCAATGAATATTATATCTTATCATGAAACATGGAAGTGGGATGCGATATCGCGTTATAAGAAGCATTAGAACTCCATTGCTACGATTCGTAGACATCTGCAAACAAAATTTCCTAGCAGGGAAATGTCGCATTTACATTCTATTGTAATGAATACGAGGTATACATAACACTCCATAATGATTATTATTTCTTATCATGAAACATAGAAGTGAGATGCGATATCGCGTTTTAAGAAGCATTAGAACTCTATTGCTATGATACGTAGACATCTGCAAACGCTATTTCCTAGCATGGAAGTGTCGCATTTCCATTCTTTTGAAGCTAATACGAGGTATACATGGCATTCCACAATGAATATTATATCTCATTACGAAACATAGAAATGAAATACGACATCTCGTTTTAAGAAGCATTAGAACCCTATTGCTAATATTCCTTGACATCTGCGAACGCTAATTCCTAGCATGGAAGTGTCGCATTTACATTCTTCTGAAGTGAATACGAGGTATACATGACACTTCGCAATGAATATTATATCTTATCATTAAACATAGAAGTGAGATGCGATATCGCATTTTAAGAATCATTAGAACGCTATTGTTTCGACACGTAGTCATCCGGAAACGCTATTTCCTAGCAAGGAAGTGTCGCATTTACATCCTTTTGAAGTGAATACGAGGTATACATGTCACTTCGCAATGAATATTATATCTGATCATGAAACATAGAAATGAGATGCGACATCTCGTTTTAAGAAGCATTAGAACTCTATTGCTACGATACGTAGACATCTGCAAACGCTATTTCCTAGCATGGAAGTGTCGCATTTACATTCATTTGAAGTGAATACGAGGTATACATGACACTTCGGAATGAATATTATATCATATCATGAAACATAGGAGTGAGATGCGATATCGCGTTTTAAGAAGCATTAGAATTCTATTGCTACGATACGCAGACATCTGCAAAAGCTATTTGCTAGCATGGAAGTGTCGCATTTGCATTCATTTGAAGTGAATACGAGGTATACATAACACTCTACAATGAATATCATATCTCATCACGAAACATAGGAGTGAGATGCGATATCGCGATTTAAGAAGGGCTAGAACTCTATTGCTACGATGCGTATACATATGGAAAAGTTATTTCCTAGCAAGGAAGTGTCGCATTTACATTCTTTTGAAATGAATACGAGGTATACATGACGCTTCTCAATGAATATTATACCTTATCATGAAACATAGAAGAGAGATGCGATATCGCGTTTTAGGAAGCACTGGAACTCTATTGCTGCGATACGTAGACATCTGCAAACGCTATTTCCTAGCATGGAAGTGTCGCATTTACATTCTTTTGATGTGAATACGAGGTATACATGACACTTCGCAATGAATATTATACCTTATCATGAAACATAGAAGAGAGATGCGATATCGCGTTTTAGGAAGCACTGGAACTCTATTGCTGCGATACGTAGATATCTGCAAACGCTATTTCCTAGCATGGAAGTGTCGCATTTACATTCTTGTGAAGTGAAATCGAGGTATACATGACACTTCGCAATGAATATTATATCTCATCATGAAACATAGAAGTGAGATGCGATATCGCGTTTTAAGATGCATTAGAACCCTATTGCTACGATACGTAGACATCTGCGAACGCTACTTCCTAGCATGGAAGTGTCGCATTTACATTCTTCTGAAGTGAATACGAGGTATACATGTCACTTCGCAATGAATATTATATCTGATCATGAAACATAGAAATGAGATGCGACATCTCGTTTTAAGAAGCATTAGAACTCTATTGCTACGATACGTAGACATCTGCAAACGCTATTTCCTAGCATGGAAGTGTCGCATTTACATTCTTTTGAAGTGAATACGAGGTATACATAACAATCTACAATGAATATTATATCTCATCACGAAACATAGGAGTGAGATGCGATATCGCGATTTAAGAAGGGCTAGAACTCTATTGCTACGATGCGTATACATATGGAAAAGTTATTTCCTAGCAAGGAAGTGTCGCATTTACATTCTTTTGAAGTGAATACGAGGTATACATGACGCTTCGCAATGAATATTATACCTTATCATGAAACATAGAAGAGAGATGCGATATCGCGTTTTAGGAAGCACTCGAACTCTATTGCTGCGATACGTAGACATCTGCAAACGCTATTTCCTAGCATGGAAGTGTCGCATTTACATTCTTTTGATGTGAATACGAGGTATACATGACACTTCGCAATGAATATTATATCTTATCATGAAACATAGAAGTGAGATGCGATATCGCGTTTTAAGATGCATTAGAACCCTATTGCTACAATACGTAGACATCTGCGAGCGCTACTTCCTAGCATGGAAGTGTCGCATTTACATTCTTCTGAAGTGAATACGAGGTATACGTGACAATTCGCAATGAATATTATATCTTATCATTAAACATAGAAGTGAGATGCGATATGGCATTTTAAGAATCATTAGAACACTATTGTTTCGACACGTAGTAATCTGGAAACGCTATTTCCTTGCATTGAAGTGTCGCATTTACATCCTTTTGAAGTGAATACGAGGTATACATGACACTTTGCAATGAATATTATATCTGATCATGAAACATAGAAATGAGATGCGACATCTCGTTTTAAGAAGCATTAGAACACTATTGCTACGATACGTAGACACCTGCAAACGCTATATCCTAGCATGTAAGTGTCGCATTTACATTCTTTTAAAGTGAGTACGAGGAATATATGACACTTCGCAATGAATATTATATCTTTTCATGAAACATAGGAATGAAATGCGACATCTCGTTTTAGAAGCATTAGAACTCTATTGCAACGATACGTAGACATCTGCAAACGCTATTTCCTAGCATGGAAGAGTCGCATTTACATTCTTTTGAAGTGAATACGAGGTATACATAACACTCTACAATGAATATTATATCTTATCACGAATCATAGAAGTGAGATGCGATATCGCCATTTAAGAAGCGCTAGAACTCTATTGCTACGATGCGTATACATATGGAAAAGTTATTTCCTAGCAAGGAAGTGTCGCATTTACATTCTTTTGAAGTGAATACGAGGTATACATGACACTTCGCAATGAATATTATACCTTATCATGAAACATAGAAGAGAGATGCGATATCGCGTTATAGGAAGCACTGGAACTCTATTGCTGCGATACGTAGACATCTGCAAACGCTATTTCCTAGCATGGAAGTGTCGCATTTACATTCTCTTGATGTGAATACGAGATATACATGACACTCTACAAAGAATATTATATCTCATCACGAAACATAGGAGTGAGATGCGATATCGCGATTTAAGAAGGGCTAGAACTCTATTGCTACGATGCGTATACATATGGAAAAGTTATTTCCTAGCAAGGAAGTGTCGCATTTACATTCTTTTGAAGTGAATACGAGGTATACATGACGCTTCGCAATGAATATTATACCTTATCATGAAACATAGAAGAGAGATGCGATATCGCGTTTTAGGAAGCACTCGAACTCTATTGCTACGTTACGTAGACATCTGCAAACGCTATTTCCTAGCATGGAAGTGTCTTATTTACATTCTTTTGAAGTGAATGCGAGGTATACATGACACTTCGCAATGAATATTATATCTTATCATGAAACATAGAAGTGAGTTGCGATATCGCATTTTAAGAATCATTAGAACGCTAATGTTTCGACACGTAGTCATCTGGAAACGCTATTTCCTAGCAAGGAAGTGTCGCATTTACATCCTTTTGAAGTGAATACGAGGTATACATGTCACTTCGCAATGAATATTATATCTGATCATGAAACATAGAAATGAGATTCGACATCTCGTTTTAAGAAGCATTAGAACCCTATTGCTACGATACGTAGACATCTGCAAACGCTATTTCCTAGCATGGAAGTGTCGCATTTACATTCATTTGATGTGAATACGAGGTATACATGACACTTCGGAATGAATATTATATCATATCATGAAACATAGAAGAGAGATGCGATATCGCGTTTTAAGAAGCATTAGAACTCTATTGCTACGATACGCAGACATCTGCAAAAGCTATTTGCTAGCATGGAAGTGTCGCATTTACATTCATTTGAAGTGAATACGAGGTATACACGACACTTCGCAATGAATAATATATCTTATCATGAAACATAGAAGTGAGATGCGATATCGCGTTTTAAGATGCATTAGAACCCTACTGCTACGATACGTAGACATCTGCGAACGCTACTTCCTAGCATGGAAGTGTCGCATTTACATTCTTCAGAAGTGAATACGAGGTATACATGACACTTCGCAATGAATATTATATCTTATCATTAAACATAGAAGTGAGATGCGATATCGCATTTTAAGAATCGTTAGAACGCTATTGTTTCGACACGTAGTCATCCGGAAACGCTATTTCATAGCAAGGAAGTGTCGCATTTACATCCTTTTGAAGTGAATACGAGGTATACATGTCACTTCGCAATGAATATTATATCTGATCATGAAACATAGAAATGAGATGCGACATCTCGTTTTAAGAAGCATTAGAACTCTATTGCTACGATACGTAGACATCTGCAAAAGCTATTTGCTAGCATGGAAGTGTCGCATTTACATTCATTTGAAGTGAATACGAGGTATACACGACACTTCGCAATGAATATTATACCATATCATGAAACATAAAAGTGAGATGCGATATCGCGTTTTAAGGAGCATTAGAACTCTATTGCTACGATACGTAGACATCTGCAAACGCTATTTCCTAGCATGGAAGTGTCGCATTTACATTCTTTTAAAGTGAGTACGAGGAATATATGACACTTCGCAATGAATATTATATCTTTTCATGAAACATAGGAATGAAATGCGACATCTCGTTTTAGAAGCATTAGAACTCTATTGCAACGATACGTAGACATCTGCAAACGCTATTTCCTAGCATGGAAGAGTCGCATTTACATTCTTTTGAAGTGAATACGAGGTATACATAACACTCTACAATGAATATTATATCTTATCATGAATCATAGAAGTGAGATGCGATATCGCCATTTAAGAAGCGCTAGAACTCTATTGCTACGATGCGTATACATATGGAAAAGTAATTTCCTAGCAAGGAAGTGTCGCATTTACATTCTTTTGAAGTGAATACGAGGTATACATGACACTTCGCAATGAATATTATACCTTATCATGAAACATAGAAGAGAGATGCGATATCGCGTTTTAGGAAGCACTGGAACTCTATTGCTGCGATACGTAGACATCTGCAAACGCTATTTTCTAGCATGGAAGTGTCGCATTTACATTCTTTTGATGTAAATACGAGATATACATGACACTTCGCAATGAATATTATATCTTATCATGAAACGGGAATGAGTTGCTATATCGCGTTTTGAGAAGCATTAGAACTCTATTGCTAATATACGTAGACATCTGCAAACTCTATTTCCTAGCATGGAAGTGTTGCATTTACATTCTTTTGATGTGAATACGAGATATACATGACAATTCGCAATGAATATTATATCTTATCATGAAACATAGGAATGAGGTGCTATATCGCGTTTTGAGAAGCATTAGAACTCTGTTGCTAATATACGTAGACATCAGCAAACTCTATTTCCTAGCAAGGAAATTTCGCACTTACATTCCACTGAAGTGAATACGAGGTATACATAACATTACACAACGAATATTATATCTTATTACGAAACATAGAAATGAAATACGACAACTCGTTCTAAGAAGCATTAGTACTCTATTGCTGTGATACGTAGACATCTACAAACAATATTTCCTAGCAAGGAAGTGTCGCATTTACATTCTTGTGAAGTGAAATCGAGGTATACATGACACTTCGCAATGAATATTATATCTTATCATGAAACATAGAAGTGAGATGCGATATCGTGTTTTAAGAAGCATTAGAACTCCATTGCTACGATACGTAGACATCTGCAAACGCTGTTTCCTAGCATGGAAGTGTCGCATTTACATTCTTTTGAAGTGAATACGAGGTATACATAACACTCTACAATGAATATTATATCTTATCACGAATCATAGAAGTGAGATGCGATATCGCGATTTAAGAAGCGCTAGAACTCTATTGCTACGATGCGTAGACATCTGGAAATGTTATTTCCTAGCAAGGAAGTGTCGCATTCACATTCTTTTGAAGTGAATACGAGGTATACATGACACTTCGCAATGAATATTATACCTTATCATGAAACATAGAAGAGAGGTGCGATATCGCGTTATAGGAAGCACTGGAACTCTATTGCTGCGATACGTAGACATCTGCAAACGCTATTTCCTAGCATGGAAGTGTCGCATTTACATTCTCTTGATGTGAATACGAGATATACATGACACTCTACAATGAATATTATATCTCATCACGAAACATAGGAGTGAGATGCGATATCGCGATTTAAGAAGGGCTAGAACTCTATTGCTACGATGCGTATACATATGGAAAAGTTATTTCCTAGCAAGGAAGTGTCGCATTTACATTCTTTTGATGTGAATACGAGGTATACATGACACTTCGCAATGAATATTATATCTTATCATGAAACATAGAAGTGAGATGCGATATCGCGTTTTAAGAAGCATTAGAACTCTATTGCTACGATACGTAGACATCTGCAAACGCTATTTCCTAGCATGGAAGTGTCGCATTTACATTCTTTTGAAGTGAATACGAGGTATACATAACACTCTACAATGAATATTATATCTCATCACGAAACATAGGAGTGAGATGCGATATCGCGATTTAAGAAGGGCTAGAACTCTATTGCTACGATGCGTATACATATGGAAAAGTTATTTCCTAGCAAGGAAGTGTCGCATTTACATTCTTTTGAAGTGAATACGAGGTATACATGACGCTTCGCAATGAATATTATACCTTATCATGAAACATAGAAGAGAGATGCGATATCGCGTTTTAGGAAGCACTCGAACTCTATTGCTGCGTTACGTAGACATCTGCAAACGCTATTTCCTAGCATGGAAGTGTCTTATTTACATTCTTTTGAAGTGAATGCGAGGTATACATGACACTTCGCAATGAATATTATATCTTATCATGAAACATAGAAGTGAGTTGCGATATCGCATTTTAAGAATCATTAGAACGCTAATGTTTCGACACGTAGTCATCTGGAAACGCTATTTCCTAGCAAGGAAGTGTCGCATTTACATCCTTTTGAAGTGAATACGAGGTATACATGTCACTTCGCAATGAATATTATATCTGATCATGAAACATAGAAATGAGATTCGACATCTCGTTTTAAGAAGCATTAGAACCCTATTGCTACGATACGTAGACATCTGCAAACGCTATTTCCTAGCATGGAAGTGTCGCATTTACATTCATTTGATGTGAATACGAGGTATACATGACACTTCGGAATGAATATTATATCATATCATGAAACATAGAAGAGAGATGCGATATCGCGTTTTAAGAAGCATTAGAACTCTATTGCTACGATACGCAGACATCTGCAAAAGCTATTTGCTAGCATGGAAGTGTCGCATTTACATTCATTTGAAGTGAATACGAGGTATACACGACACTTCGCAATGAATAATATATCTTATCATGAAACATAGAAGTGAGATGCGATATCGCGTTTTAAGATGCATTAGAACCCTACTGCTACGATACGTAGACATCTGCGAACGCTACTTCCTAGCATGGAAGTGTCGCATTTACATTCTTCAGAAGTGAATACGAGGTATACATGACACTTCGCAATGAATATTATATCTTATCATTAAACATAGAAGTGAGATGCGATATCGCATTTTAAGAATCATTAGAACGCTATTGTTTCGACACGTAGTCATCCGGAAACGCTATTTCATAGCAAGGAAGTGTCGCATTTACATCCTTTTGAAGTGAATACGAGGTATACATGTCACTTCGCAATGAATATTATATCTGATCATGAAACATAGAAATGAGATGCGACATCTCGTTTTAAGAAGCATTAGAACTCTATTGCTACGATACGTAGACATCTGCAAAAGCTATTTGCTAGCATGGAAGTGTCGCATTTACATTCATTTGAAGTGAATACGAGGTATACACGACACTTCGCAATGAATATTATACCATATCATGAAACATAAAAGTGAGATGCGATATCGCGTTTTAAGGAGCATTAGAACTCTATTGCTACGATACGTAGACATCTGCAAACGCTATTTCCTAGCATGGAAGTGTCGCATTTACATTCTTTTAAAGTGAGTACGAGGAATATATGACACTTCGCAATGAATATTATATCTTTTCATGAAACATAGGAATGAAATGCGACATCTCGTTTTAGAAGCATTAGAACTCTATTGCAACGATACGTAGAAATCTGCAAACGCTATTTCCTAGCATGGAAGAGTCGCATTTACATTCTTTTGAAGTGAATACGAGGTATACATAACACTCTACAATGAATATTATATCTTATCACGAATCATAGAAGTGAGATGCGATATCGCCATTTAAGAAGCGCTAGAACTCTATTGCTACGATGCGTATACATATGGAAAAGTAACTTCCTAGCAAGGAAGTGTCGCATTTACATTCTTTTGAAGTGAATACGAGGTATACATGACACTTCGCAATGAATATTATACCTTATCATGAAACATAGAAGAGAGATGCGATATCGCGTTTTAGGAAGCACTGGAACTCTATTGCTGCGATACGTAGACATCTGCAAACGCTATTTTCTAGCATGGAAGTGTCGCATTTACATTCTTTTGATGTAAATACGAGATATACATGACACTTCGCAATGAATATTATATCTTATCATGAAACGGGAATGAGTTGCTATATCGCGTTTTGAGAAGCATTAGAACTCTATTGCTAATATACGTAGACATCTGCAAACTCTATTTCCTAGCATGGAAGTGTTGCATTTACATTCTTTTGATGTGAATACGAGATATACATGACAATTCGCAATGAATATTATATCTTATCATGAAACATAGTAATGAGGTGCTATATCGCGTTTTGAGAAGCATTAGAACTCTGTTGCTAATATACGTAGACATCAGCAAACTCTATTTCCTAGCAAGGAAATTTCGCACTTACATTCCACTGAAGTGAATACGAGGTATACATAAAATTACACAACGAATATTATATCTTATTACGAAACATAGAAATGAAATACGACAACTCGTTCTAAGAAGCATTAGTACTCTATTGCTGTGATACGTAGACATCTACAAACAATATTTCCTAGCAAGGAAGTGTCGCATTTACATTCTTGTGAAGTGAAATCGAGGTATACATGACACTTCGCAATGAATATTATATCTTATCATGAAACATAGAAGTGAGATGCGATATCGTGTTTTAAGAAGCATTAGAACTCCATTGCTACGATACGTAGACATCTGCAAACGCTGTTTCCTAGCATGGAAGTGTCGCATTTACATTCTTTTGAAGTGAATACGAGGTATACATAACACTCTACAATGAATATTATATCTTATCACGAATCATAGAAGTGAGATGCGATATCGCGATTTAAGAAGCGCTAGAACTCTATTGCTACGATGCGTAGACATCTGGAAATGTTATTTCCTAGCAAGGAAGTGTCGCATTCACATTGTTTTGAAGTGAATACGAGGTATACATAACACTCCACAATGAATATTATATTCAATCACGGAACATGGAAATGAAATGAGGCATCTCGTTTTAAGAAGCATTAGAACTCTATTGCTACGTTACGTAGACATCTTTAAACGCTATTTCCTAGCATGGAAGTGTCGCATTTACATTCTTTTGATGTGAATACGAGATATACATGACAATTCGCAATGAATATTATGTCTTATCATGAAACATAGGAATGAGGTGCTATATCACGTTTTGAGAAGCATAAGAACTCTATTGCTAATATACGTAGACATCTGCAAACTCTATTTCCTAGCAAGGAAATTTCGCACTTACACTCCACTGAAGTGAATACAAGGTATACATAACATTACACAATGAATATTATATCTTATTACGAAACATAGAAATGAAATACGACATCTCCTTTTAAGAAGCATTAGTACTCTATTGCTGTGATACGTAGACATCTGCAAACAATATTTCCTAGCAATGAAGTGTCGCATTTACATTCTCGTGAAGTGAAATCGAGGTATACATGACACTTCGCAATGAATATTATATCTTATCATGAAACATAGAAGTGAGATGCGATATCGCGTTCTAAGAAGCACCAGAACTCTATTGCTACGATACGTAGACATCTGCAAAGGCTATTTCCTAGCATGGAAGGGTCGCATTTACATTCTTTTGAAGTGAGTACGAGGTATACATAACACTCCATAATGAATATTATATCTTATCATGAAACATAGCAGTGAGATGTGATATCGCGTTTTAAGAAGCATTAGAACTCTATGGAAACGATACGTAGTCATCTGCAAACGCTATTTCCTAGCATGGAAGAGTCGCATTTACATTCTTCTGGAGTGAATACGAGGTATACATGACACTTCGCAATGAATATTATATCTTATCATGAAACATAGAAGTGAGATGCGATATCGCGTTTTAAGAAGCATTAGAACTCCATTGCTACGATACGTAGACATCTGCAAACGCTGTTTCCTAGCATGGAAGTGTCGCATTTACATTCTTTTGAAGTGAATACGAGGTATACATAACACTCTACAATGAATATTATATCTTATCACGAATCATAGAAGTGAGATGCGATATCGCGATTTAAGAAGCGCTAGAACTCTATTGCTACGATGCGTAGACATCTGGAAATGTTATTTCCTAGCAAGGAAGTGTCGCATTTACATTGTTTTGAAGTGAATACGAGGTATACATAACACTCCACAATGAATATTATATCTAATCACGGAGCATGGAAATGAAATGAGGCATCTCGTTTTAAGAAGCATTAGAACTCTATTGCCACGTTACGAAGACATCTGCAAACGCTATTTCCTAGCATGGAAGTGTCGCATTTACATTCTTTTGATGTGAATACGAGATATACATGACAATTCGCAATGAATATTATATCTTATCATGAAACATAGGAATGAGGTGCTATATCACGTTTTGAGAAGCATTAGAACTCTATTGCTAATATACGTAGACATCTGCAAACTCTATTTCCTAGCAAGGAAATTTCGCACTTACACTCCACTGAAGTGAATACGAGGTATACATAACATTACACAATGAATATTATATCTTAACACGAAACATAGAAATGAAATACGACAACTCGTTCTAAGAAGCATTAGTACTCTATTGCTATGATACGTAGACATCTACAAACAATATTTCCTAGCAAGGAAGTGTCGCATTTATATTCTTGTGAAGTGAAATCGAGGTATACATGACACTTCGCAATTAATATTATATCTTATCATGAAACATAGAAGTGAGATGCGATATCGCGTTTTAAGAAGCATTAGAACTCTATTGAAACGATACGTAGTCATCTGCAAACGCTATTTCCTAGCATGGAAGAGTCGCATTTACATTCTTCTGAAGTGAATACGAGGTATACATGACACTTCGCAATGAATATTATATCTTCTCATGAAACATAGAAGTGAGATGCGATATCGCGTTTTAAGAAGCATTAGAACCCTACTGCTACGATACGTAGACATCTGCAAACGCTGTTTCCTAGCATGGAAGTGTCGCATTTACATTCATTTGAAGTGAATACGAGGTATACATGACACTTCGCAATGAATATTATATCTTATCATGAAACATAGAAGTGAGTTGCGATATCGCGTTCTAAGAAGCGCTAGAACTCTATTGCTACAATGCGTAGACATCTGGAAATGTTATTTCCTAGCAAGGAAGTATCGCATTTACATTCTTTTGAAGTGAATACGAGGTATACATGACACTTCGCAATGAATATTATATCTAATCATGAAACATAGAAGTGAGATGCGATATCGCGTTTTAAGGAGCATTAGAACTCTATTGCTACGATATGTAGACATCTGCAAACAATATTTCCTAGCAAGGAAGTGTCGCATTTACTTTCTTTTGAAGTTAATACGAGGTATACATAACACTCCATAATGAATATTATATCTTATCATGAAACATAGCAGTGAGATGCGATATCGCGTTTTAAGAAGCATTAGAACTCTATTGAAACGATACGTAGTCATCTGCAAACGCTATTTCCTAGCATGGAAGAGTCGCATTTACATTCTTCTGAAGTGAATACGAGGTATACATGATACTTCGCAATGAATATTATATCTTATCATGAAACATAGAAGTGAGATGCGATATCGCGTTCTAAGAAGCGCTAGAACTCTATTGCTACGATGCGTAGACATCTGGAAATGTTATTTCCTAGCAAGGAAGTATCGCCTTTACATTCATTTGAAGTGAATACAATGTATACATGACACTTTGCAATGAATATTATATCTTATAATGGAACATTGAAATGAGATGGGATATCGCGTTTTGAGAAGCATTAGTACTCTATTGCTACGATACGTATATATCCGGAAACGCTATTTCCTAGCGAGCAAGTGTCGCATTTACGTTCTTTTGAAGTGAATACGAGGTATACATGACACTTCGCAATGAATATTGTATCTTATCATGAAACATTGAAATGGGACGCGATATCGCTCTTTAAGAAGCATTAGTACACTACTACTTCGATACGTAGACATCTGCAAACACTATTTCCTAGGAAGGAAGTGTCGCATTTACATTCATTTGAAGTGAATACGAGGAATAAGTTACACTTCGCAATGGATATTATATCTTATCATGAAATATAGAAATCAGATGCGATATCGAGTTTTAAGAAGCATTGGAACTCTATTGCTACGATTCGTAGATATCTGGAGACGCTATTTCCTAGCACGGAAGTGTCGCATTTACATTCTTTTAATGTGAATACGTGGTATACACGACAATTCGCAATGAATATTATATCTTTTCATGAAACATAGAAATGAGATGTGATATCGCGTTATAAGAAGCATTAGAACTCTATAGCTTCGATACAGAGATATCTGGGGACGTAATTCCCTAGAAAGGAAGTGTCATATTTTGTGACGTCAGGTATACCGCCTGCCACCCATCAACCTCCTCGCACCCTCCAGCATCAACCCCTGGACGCATGCAACCAGCCAAACTCGCCTGCAGAACCAGCAACAGAAGTGTTCGCGCGCGCATACCTGCACGCGCTCACTCACACCGAATTCCGCTGCCTCACTCGCACCGCCCAGTATACCTCTCTCGCTCGTACCGGACACCAGTGTCTCACTCGCACCACCGAGTATACCTGTCTCGCCCGCACCAAGGACGGGCAGCCCTATCTCCCTCGCACCGAGGTTTCCGTCCTGCAGGAAAACGTAGCCGCAGCCCATCACCTGAATGGGGTCTTTTCCAATTCCGGGAACAGGATCTGCTAGAACCTATATATTACTTCTAAGCTAGGACGTACATACCATATCATGACGCATATATAAGAATTCCTAGATCTAAGTTACACTAAGTAAGATGCGTCCGGCCAGCGTCATGCGCCGCTAGCCCCACCACGAGCCGCGGGACCCCACTCGCTGAACCGCGCGCTCTCCGCCTCGAGACGCGAGTCCCCCACTCGCGGGACCGCGATCTCCCTACCACGAGCGTCCGCGACCGTAGAGCCCCGCGAACCGAGGAGGTCAGAGACGCGTCTCCAGAGCACACACTCTGACTCGAGATCTCCTACCGAGGAGTCGAAACCTCTAGTTCTAGATCGTTAGCCACCTCAATGTGGGGTTCAGGCATCGTATTTCTATTTCCATTTTAACTTAGTCTTAGACTTAGAATAATTCCAGTTCTTGTATACTTTAAACCTAGAATATATTTTATTTTTACTTTTACTATATCCAAGTACAAGTTCTTTTAGCAAGTCTACTATTTCCACATCCATTAATTTTATCAAGAGTTTATAATACTAGTTCTACTTTTAACATTACATTTAACTACGAATTCTTCCACGGGTTCTTCCATACAACTGGGGTTGATCTTAATCAAATTGAAGGAGTATAGAAATCGGCTTTGTGACGTTGAGACCGCCGCTTAACCTTCAGATCTTAGTCGAAACTACAGAAAAACCTGTTGAATGAATCGTGCTTCCGGTTTGCGAAGAACGCGACGTGCGAGTAGGAAGAATATCATACGATCACCTGTGCGTGAATATTTGGAGGGCGTTCCGAGAGTCCTCGTATACCAGCGACCTGCCTTCGCACCAGGCCAGACGCCGCTTTCCGAAGCGACCGTCGACGCTTCCGATCCAGACACCACGACGCATCACGCCGATTCTGCCACACTCAGCATCATCGCTGAATTCCGACCGCCGTCCTCCTCTTCGCTGGCGACTGATCGAGATTTCCGTAGCAGCCAACAGAACGAAATCCGCTACGATCCCAGCGAAAGATCCTCCACGCCGTTTCTACGTACAAATCGAGAGCGAAATCATCGAAAGGTAGGGTCACTCCTTTATTATCGCGAGTGTTTTCGCTAGTGTCGCGTCAGCCGAAATTGTCGGACCCGGTCTTAACGCGTTCCCGCGGACCGAATTACCGAAAAATAGGCTCGTGTCGTAAAGCCTCCGGAGCAACGGAATATAGGTTCACCGGACGTGATACCTCGTATTCACCTCAAAAGAATGTAAATGCGATACTTCCATGCTACGAAATAGAGTTTGCAGATGTCTACGTATCGTAGCAATAGAGTTCTAATGCTTCTTAAAACGAGACATCGCATCTCATTTCTATGTTTCATGATAAGATATGATATTCATTGCGAAGTGTCATGTATACCTCGTATTCTCTTCAAAAGAATGTAAATGCGATACTTCCCTGCTATTAAATGGAGTTTGCAGATGTCTACGTATCGTAGCTATAGAGTTTTAATGCTTTTTAAATCGCGATAACGCATATCACTTCAATGTTTCATGATAAGATATAATATTCATTGTGGAGACTTAGGTATACCTCGTATTCACTACAAAAAAATGTAAATGCGACACTTCCTTGCTAGGAAATAGCGTTTCCAGAAGTATCGTAGCAATATAGTTCTAGTGCTTCTCAAGGCGCGATATCGCATATTTTTTCTATGTTTCGAGATAAGATATAATATTCATTGCGAAGTGTCATGTATACCTCGTATTCACTTCAAAAGGATGTAAGTGCGGCACATCCATGCTAGGAAATAGCGTTTGCAGATGTCTCCGCATCGAGGCCATAGAGTTCTAAAGCTTCTTAAAACGCGATATCGCATCTCACTTCGATGTTACATGATAAGATATAATGTTCATTGTGAAGTGTCATGTATTCCTCGTATTCACTTCAAAAGAATGTAAATGCGATTAGTCCTTGCTAGGAAATAGCGCTTGCAGATGTCTACATATCGTAGCAATGGTGTTCCAATGCTTCTCAAAACGAGATACTGCATCTCACTTCTATGTTACATGATAAGATATAATGTTCATTGCGAAGTGTCATGTATACCTCGTATTCACTTCAAAAGAATGTAAATGCGACTATTCCTTGCTAGGAAATATCGTTTGCAGATGTCTACGTATCGTAGCAATAGAGTTCTAATGCTTCTTTAATCGCGATATCGCATCTCATTTACATGTTTCGTGCTAAGATATAATATTCACTGCGAAGTGTCATGTATACCTCGTATTCACTTCAAAAGAATGTAAGTGCGAAACTTCCATGCTAGGAAATAGCGTTTGCAGATGTCTCCGCATCGGGGCCATAGAGTTCTAATGCTTCTTAAAACGCGATATCGCATCTCTCTTCCATGTTTCATGATAAGATATAATATTCATTGCGAAGTGACATGTATACCTCGTATTCACTTCAAAAGAATGGAAATGCGACTATTGCTTGCTAGGAAATATCGTTTGCAGATGTCTACGTATCGTAGCAGTAGAGTTCTAATGTTTCTTAAATCGCGATATCGCATCCCATTTACATGTTTCGTGATAAGATATAATATTCATTGCGAACTGTCATGTATACATCGTATTCACTTCAATAGAATGTAAATGCGACGTTTCCATCCTAGGAAGTAGGGTTTGCAGATGTCTACGTATCGTAGCAATAGAGTCCTAATGCTTCTTAAAACGAGATGTCACATTTCATTTCTATGCTTCGTGATAAGACATAATATCCATTGCGAAGTGTCATGTATACCTCGAATTCACTTCAAAAGAATGTAAATGCGACACTTCCATTCTAGGAAATAGCGTTTGCAGATGTCTACGTAACTTAGCAATAGAGTTCTAATGTTTCTCAAAACGCGATATCGCATCTCATTTCTATGCTTCATGATAGGATATAATATTGATTGCGAAGCGTCATGTATACCTGGTATTCATTCCAAACGAATGTAAATGCGACATTTCCTTGCTAGGATATAGCGTATTCAGATGTCTCCGCATCGAACCAATAGTGTTCTAATGCTTCTTAAAACGCGATATCGCATCTCTCTTCTATGTTTCATGATAAGATCTATTATTCATTGTGAAATGTGACTTATACCTCGTATTCACTTCAAATGAATGTAAATGCGACACTTCCTTGCTAGGAAATAGCACTTGCAGATGTCTACGTATCAAGGCAATAGTGCTCTAAAGCTTCTTAAAACGCGATATCGCATCTGACTTCTATGTATCATGATAAGGTATAATATTCAGCGCGAAGTGTCATGTATACATCGTATTCACTTCAATAGAATGTAAGTGCGACACTACCTTGCTAGGAAATAGCATTTGCAGATGTCTACGTATCGAAGCAATAGAGTTCTAATGCTTCTTAAAACGTGATGTCGCATCTTATTTCTATGTTTCATGATAAGACATAATATCCATTGCGAAATGTCATGTATACCTCGTATTCACTTCAAAAGAATGTAAATGCGACACTTCCATGCTAGGAAATAGCGTTTGCAGATGTCTGCGTATCCAAGCAATAGGGTTCCAATGCTTCTTAAAATGCGATATCGCATCTCACTTCAATGTTTCATGATAAGGTATAATATTTATTGCGAAGTGTCATGTATAACTCCTATTCACTTCAAAAGAATGTAAATGCGACACTTCCTTGCTAGGAAATAGCGTTTGCAGAGTTCTACGTATCGTAGCAATAGTTCTAATGCTTCTTAAAACGGGATATCGCATCCCATTTCTATGTTTAATGATAAGATCTATTATTCATTGCGAAGTGTCACTTATACCTCGTATTCACTTCAAATGAATGTAAATGCGACACTTCCTTCCTAGGAAATAGCGTTTCCAGATGTCTACGTATCGATGCAATAGTGCTCTAATGCTTCTTATAACGCGATATCGCATCTCATTTCTATGTTTCATGATAAGATATAATATCCATTCCGAAGTGTCATGTATACCTTTATTCACATCAACAGAATGTAAATGCGACACTTCCTTGCTAAGTAATAGCGTTTGCAAATGTCTACATATAGAAGCAATAGAGTTCTAAAGCTTCTTAAAATACGATATCGCATCTCATTTCTATATTTCATGATAAGATCTGTTATTCATTGCAAAGCGTCACTTATACCTCGTATTCACTTCAAATGAATGTAAATGCGACACTTTCTTGTTAGGAAATAGCGTTTGCAGATGTCTACGTGTCGAGGCAATAGTGCTCTAAGCTTCTTAAAACGCGATTTCGCATCTGACTTCTATGTATCATGATAAGGTATAATATTCAGCGCGAAGTGTCATGTATACCTCGTTTTCACTTCAATAGAATGTAAGTGCGACACTACCGTGCTAGGAAATAGCGTTTGCAGATGCCTACGTATCGTAGCAATAGAGTTCTAACGCTTCCTAAAAAGCGATATCGCATCTCATTTCTATGTTTGATGATAAGATATAATATTCATTGCGAAGTGTCATGTATACCTCGTATTCAATTCAAAAGAATGTAAATGCGACACTTCCTTGCTAGGAAAGAGCGTTTGCGGATGTCTCCGTTTCTAGGCAATAGTGCTCTAAAGCTTCTTAAAACGCGATATCGCATCTCACTTCTATGTATCATGATAAGGTATAATATTCAGCGCGAAGTGTCATGTATACCTCGTATTCACTTCAGTAGAATGTAAATGCGAAGTGTCATGAAGTGTCATTGCGAAGTGTCATGTATGCCTCGTAATCACTTCAGAAGAATGTAAAAGAGACACTTCCATGCTAGGAAATAGCGTTTGCAGATGTCCACGTATCGAGGCAATAGTGCCCTATAGCTTCTTAAAACGCGATATCGCATCTCACTTCTATGTATCATGATAAGGTATAATATTCAGCGCGAAGTGTCATGTATATATCGTATTCACTTCAAAAGAATGTAAATGCGACACTTCCTTGCTGGGAAATAGCATTTGCAGATGTCTACGTATCCAGGAAATAGTGCTCTAATGCTTCTTAATTCGCGATATCGCATCTCACTTCTATGTATCATGATAAGATATAACATTCATTGCGATGTGTCATGTATACAACGTATTCACTTCAAATGAATGTAAATACAACACTTCCTTGCTAGGAAATAGCGTTTGCAGATGTCTACGTATCCAAGCAATAGAGTTCTGATGCTTCTTAAGACGCGATATCGCATCTCATTTCTATGTGTCATGATAAGATATAATATCCATTGCGAAGTGTCACTTATTCCTCGTACTCACTTCAAATGAATGTAAATGAGACACTTCCATGCTAGGAAATAGCGTTTGCAGATGTCTGCGTATCCAAGCAATAGGGTTCTAATGCTTCTTAATATGCGATATCGCATCTCACTTCTATGTATCATGATAAGATATAACATTCATTGCGATGTGTCATGTATACAACGTATTCACTTCAAATGAATGTAAATACAACACTTCCTTGCTAGGAAATAGCGTTTGCAGATGTCTACGTATCCAAGCAATAGAGTTCTGATGCTTCTTAAGACGCGATATCGCATCTCATTTCTATGTGTCATGATAAGATATAATATCCATTGCGAAGTGTCACTTATTCCTCGTACTCACTTCAAATGAATGTAAATGAGACACTTCCATGCTAGGAAATAGCGTTTGCAGATGTCTACGTATCGAAGCAATAGTACTCTAATGCTTCTGAAAACGTGATGTCGCATCTTATTTCTATGTTTCATGATAAGACATAACATCCATTGCGAAATGTCATGTATACCTCGTATTCACTTCAAAGGAGTGTAAATGCGACACTTCCTTGCTAGGAAATAGCGTTTGCAGAGTTCTACGTGTCGTAGCAACAGTTCTAATGCTTCTTAAAACGGGATCTCGCATCTCATTTCTATGTTTCATGTCAAGATATAATATTCATTGCGAAGTGTCATGTATTCCTCGTAAACACATCTAAAGAATGTAAATGCGACACTTCCTTGCTAGGTAATAGCGTTAGCAGATGTCTACGTATCGAAGCAATAGATTTCTAATGCTTCTTAAAACGCGATATCGCATCTCATTTCTATGTTTCATGATAAGATATACTATCCATTGCGAAGTAGCATGTATACCTGGCATAAACTTCAAATCAATGTAAATGCGACACTTCCATGCTAGGAAATAGCGATGGCAGATGTCTACGTATCGAAGCAGTAGTGCTTGTTAGGAAATAGCGTTTGCAGATGTCTACGTATCGAAATAATAGATTTCTAATGCTTCTGAAAACGACAAATCGCATCTCATTTCCATGTTTCATGATAAGATATAATATTCATTGCGAAGTGTCAGGTATACCTCGATTACACTTCAAAAGAATGTAAATGCGACACTTCCTTGCTAGGAAGTAGCGTCTGCAGATGTCAACGTATCCATGCAATAGAGTTCTAATGCTTCTTAAAACGCGATATCGCATCTCATTCCTATGTCTCATGATGAGATATAATATTCATTGCGAAGTGTTATGTATTCCTCGCCTACAGTTCAAATGAATGTAAATCCGAAACTTCCTTGCTATGAGATAGCGTTTGCAGATGTCTACGTATCGAAGCAATAGAATTCTAATGCTTCTTAGAACGAGATATCGCATCTCATTTCTATGTTTCATGATAAGATACAATATTCATTGCGAAGTGGTATGTATTCCTCGTCTACACTTCAAATGAATGTAAATGCGACACTTCCTTTCTAGAAAATTACGTTTCCAAATGTCCACGTATCGAAGCAATATAGTTCTAACTCTTCTCTAAACGCGAAATCGAATATCATTTCTATGATTCATGATAAGATATAATATTCATTGCGAAGTGTCATGTATACCTCGTATTCACATCAAAAGAATGTAACTTTGACACTTCCTTGCAAGGAAGAAGCGATTCCAGATGTCTACGTATGGAAACAATAGATTTCTAATGCTTTTGAATACGACAAGCAGCATCTCATTTCTATGTTTGATGATAAGATATAATACTCATTACAAAGTGTCAGGCATACCTCGATTTCACTTCAAAAGAATGTAAATGCGACACTTCCTTGCTAGGAAGTAGCGTCTGCAGATGTCAACGTATCGAAGCAATAGAGTTCTAATGCTTCTTAAAACGCGATATCGCATCACATTTCTATGTTTCATGATAAGGTATAATATTCATTGCGAAGTGTCATGTACACCTCCTCTTCACTTCAAAAGAAAGTAAATGCGTCACTTCCTTTCTAGGAAGTTGCGTTTGCAGAGGTCTATGTATCATAGCAATAGAGTTCTAAAGCTTCTTAGAACACGATATCGCATCCCATTTCTATGTTTCATGATAAGATCTATTATTCATTCCGAAATGTGACTTATACCTCGTATTCACTTCAAATGAATGTAAATGCGACACTTCCTTGCTAGGAAATAGCGTCTGCAGATTTCTACGTATCGTAGCAATAGGGTTCTAATACTGCTTAAAACGCGATATCGCATCTCACTTCTATGTATCATGATAAGGTATAATATTCAGCGCGAAGTGTCATATATACCTCGTATTCACTTCAATAGAATGTAAGCGCGACACTACCTTGCTAGGAAATAGCATTTGCAGATGTCTACGTATCGAAGCAGTAGAGTTCTAATGCTTCTTAAAACGTGATGTCGCATCTCTCTTCTATGTTTCATGATAAGATATAATATTCATTGCGAAGTGACATGCATACCTCGTATTCACTTCAAAAGAATGGAAATGCGACTATTGCTTGCTAGGAAATATCGTTTGCAGATGTCTTCGTATCGTAGCAGTAGAGTTCTAATGTTTCTTAAATCGCGATATCGCATCTCATTTACATGTTTCGTCATAAGATATAATATTCATTGCGAACTGTCATGTATACATCGTATTCACTTCAAAAGAATGTAAATGCGACGTTTCCATCCTAGGAAGTAGGGTTTGCAGATGTCTACGTATCGTAGCAGTAGAGTTCTAATG
Source organism: Xylocopa sonorina (assembly GCF_050948175.1). Lineage (NCBI taxonomy): Eukaryota > Metazoa > Arthropoda > Insecta > Hymenoptera > Apidae > Xylocopa > Xylocopa sonorina. The sequence goes on from NW_027490349.1 coordinate 86,832, forward strand.
TTTCTTAAATCGCGATATCGCATCTCATTTATATGTTTCGTGATAAGATATAATATTCATTGCGAACTGTCATGTATACATCGTATTCACTTCAATAGAATGTAAATGCGACGTTTCCATCCTAGGAAGTAGGGTTGGCAGATGTCTAAGTATCGTAGCAATAGAGTCCTAATGCTTCATAAAACGAGAAGTCGCATTTCATTTCTATGTTTCGTGATAAGATATAATATTCATTGCGAAGTGTCATGTATACCTCGTATTCACTTCAAAAGAATGTAAATGCGACTATTGCTTGCTAGGAAATAGCGTTTGCAGATGTCTACGTATCGTAGCAATATAGTCCTAATGCTTCTTAAAACGAGATGTCACATTTCATTTCTATGCTTCGTGATAAGACATAATATCCATTGCGAAGTGTCACGTATACCTCGAATTCACTTCAAAAGAATGTAAATGCGACACTTCCATCCTAGGAAATAGCGTTTGCAGATGTCTACGTAACTTAGCAATAGAGATCTAATGTTTCTCAAAACGCGATATCGCATCTCATTTCTATGCTTCATGATAGGATATAATATTGATTGAGAAGCGTCATGAATACCTGGTATTCACTCCAAACGAATGTAAATGCGACATTTCCTTGCTAGGAAATAGCGTATTCAGATGTCTCCGCATCGAACAAATAGGGTTCTAATGCATCTTAAAACGCGATATCGCATCTCTCTTCTATGTTTCATGATAAGATATAATATTCATTGCGAAATGTCATGTATACATCAGATTCACTTCAAAAGAATGTAAATGCGACGTTTCCATCCTAGGAAATAGCGTTTGCAGATGTCTACGTATCGCAGCAATAGAGTCCTAATGCTTCTTAAAACGAGATGTCGTATTTCATTTCTATGTTTCGTGATAAGATATAATATCCATTGCGAAGTGTCATGTATACCTCCTATTCACTCCAAACGAATGTAAATGAGACACTTCCTTGCTGAGAAGTGGCGTCTGCAGAAGTCAAAGCATCGAGGCAATAGAGTTCTAATGCTACTTAAAACGCGATATCGCATCTCACTTCTATGTTTCATGATAAGATATAATATTCATTATGAAGAGTCATGTATACCTCGTATTCACTTCAAAAGAATGTAAATGCGACTATTCCTTGCTAGGAAATAGCGTTTGCAGATGTCTACGAACCGTAGCAATAGGAGTTCTAATACTGTTTAAAACGCGATTTCCCATCTCACTTATATGTTTCACGATAAGGTATAATATTCATTGCGAAGTGTCGTGTACACCTCCCCTTTACTTCAAAAGAAAGTAAGTGCGACACTTCCTTTCTAGGAAGTTGCGTTTGCAGAGGTCTATGTATCGTAGCAATAGAGTTCTACGGCTTCTTGAAACACGATATCGCATCTCATTTCTATGTTTCATGATAAGATCTATTATTCATTGCGAAATGTGACTTATACCTCGTATTCACTTCAAATGAATGTAAATGCGACACTTCCTTGCTAGGAAATAGCACTTGCAGATATCTACGTATCGAGGCAATAGTGCTCTAAAGCTTCTTAAAACGCGATATCGCATCTGACTTCTATGTATCATGATAAGGTATAATATTCAGCGCGAAGTGTCATGTATACCTCGTATTCACTTCAATAGAATGTAAGTGCGACACTACCTTGCTAGGAAATAGCATTTGCAGATGTCTACGTATCGAAGCAATAGAGTTCTAATGCTTCTTAAAACGTGATGTCGCATCTTATTTCTATGTTTCATGATAAGACACAATATCCATTGCGAAGTGTCACTTATACCTCGTATTCACTTCAAATGAATGTAAATGCGACACTTCCTTCCTAGGAAATAGCGTTTCCAGATGTCTACGTATCGATGCAATAGTGCTCTAATGCTTCTTATAACGCGATATCGCATCTCATTTCTATGTTTCATGATAAGATATAATATCCATTCCGAAGTGTCATGTATACCTCGTATTCACATCAACAGAATGTAAATGCGACACTTCCTTGCTAAGTAATAGCGTTTGCAAATGTCTACATGTAGAAGCAATAGAGTTCTAAAGCTTCTTAAAACACGATATCGCATCTCATTTCTATGTTTCATGATAAGATCTATTATTCATTGCAAAGCGTCACTTATACCTCGTATTCACTTCAAAAGAATGTAAATGCGACACTTCCTTGCTAGGAAATAGCGTTTGCAGAGGTTTATGTATCGTAGCAATAGAGTTCTAGCGCTTCCTAAAACGCGATATCGCATCTCATTTCTATGTTTGATGATAAGATATAATATTCATTGCGAAGTGTCATGTATACCTCGTATTCAATTCAAAAGAATGTAAATGCGACACTTCCTTGCTAGGAAAGGGCGTTTGCAGATGTCCACGTATCGAGGCAATAGTGCTCTATAGCTTCTTAAAACGAGATATCGCATCTCACTTCTATGTATCATGATAAGGTATAATATTCAGCGCGAAGTGTCATGTATATATCGTATTCGCTTCAAAAGAATGTAAATGCGACACTTCCTTGCTGGGAAATAGCATTTGCAGATGTCTACGTATCCAGGAAATAGTGCTCTAATGCTTCTTAATTCGCGATATCGCATCTCACTTCTATGTATCATGATAAGATATATCATTCATTGCGATGTGTCATGTATACAACGTATTCACTTCAAATGAATGTAAATGCAACACTTCCTTGCTAGGAAATAGCGTTTGCAGATGTCTACGTATCCAAGCAATAGAGTTCTGATGCTTCTTAAGACGCGATATCGCATCTCATTCCTATGTGTCATGATAAGATATAATATCCATTGCGAAGTGTCACTTATTCCTCGTACTCACTTCAAATGAATGTAAATGAGACACTTCCATGCTAGGAAATAGCGTTTTCAGATGTCTACGTATCGAAGCAATAGAGCTCTAATGCTTCTGAAAACGTGATGTCGCATCTTATTTCTATGTTTCATGATAAGACATAACATCCATTGCGAAATGTCATGTATACCTCGTATTCACTTCAAAAGAGTGTAAATGCGGCACCTCCTTGCTAGGAAATAGCGTTTGCAGATGTCTTCGAATCGTAGAAATAGAGTTCTGACACTTCTTAAAACGCGATATCGCATCTCATATCTATGATTCATGATAAGATATAATATTCATTGCGAAGTGTCATGTATGCCTCGTATTCACTTCAGAAGAATGTAAATGCGACACTTCCTTGCTAGGAAGTATCGTCTCCAGATATCTACGTATCGTCGCAATAGTGTTCTAATACTGCTTAAAACGCGATATCGCATCTCACTTCTATGTTTCATGATAAGGTACAATATTCATGGCGAATGGTCATGTATAACACCTATTCACTTCAAAAGAATGTAAATGCGACACTTCCTTGCTAGGAAATAGCGTTTGCAGAGTTCTACGTATCGTAGCAATAGTTCTAATGCTTCTTAAAACGGGATCTCGCATCTCATTTCTATGTTTCATGTCAAGATATAATATTCATTGCGAAGTGTCATGTATTCCTCGTAAACACATCTAAAGAATGTAAATGCGACACTTCCTTGCTAGGTAATAGTGTTTGCAAATGTCTACGTATCGAAGCAATGGAGTTCTAGAGCTTCTTAGAACACGATATCGCATCCCATTTCTATATTTCATGATAAGATCTATTATACATTGCGAAGTGTCACTTATACCTCGTATTCACTTCAAATGAATGTAAATGCGACACTTCCTTGCCACGAAATAGCGTTTGCAGATGTCTACGTATCGAGGCAACAGTGCTCTAATGCTTCTTAAAACGCGATATCGCATTTCATTTCTATGTTTCATTATAAGGTATAATATTCATTGCGAAGTGTCATATATACCTCCTCTTCACTTCAAATGAATGTAAATGCGACATTTCCTCTCTAGGAAATAGCTTCTGCAGAGGCCTATGTATCGTAGAAATAGTTTTCTGACACTTCTTAAAACGCGATATCGCATCTCTTTTCGATGTTTCGTGATAAGGTATAATATTCATTGCGAAGTGTCATGTATACCTCGTATTCACTTCAAAAGATTGTAAATGCAACACTTGCATGCCAGGAAATGCGTTTCCAGATGGCTACGTATCGAAGCAATGAAGTTTTAATGCTCCTTAAATCGCGATAACGCATCACACTTCCATGCTTCACGATAAGACATAATATTCATTGCGAAGTGTTGTCTATACCACTTATGCACTTCAAAAGAATGTAACTGCAACACTTCCTTGCTAGAAAAGGCGTTTCCAGATGTCCACGTATCGAAGCAATAAAGATTTAATGCTCCTTAAAACGCGATAACGCATCTCATTTCCATGTTTCATGATAAGGGATAATATTCTTTGCGAAGTGTTATGTATACCTCGTCTGCACTTCAAAAGAATGTAAGTGCCACACATCCTTGCTAGGAAATGCGTTTCCTGATGTCTACGTATCGAAGCAATGGAGTTCTAATGCTTCGCAAACGCGATATCGCATCTCATTTATATGTTTTATGATAAGAAATAATATTCATTGCGAAGTGTAATGTATACCACGTCTGCACTTCAAAAGACTGTAACAGCCACACTTCCTTGTTAGAAAAGGCGGTTCCAGATGTCTACGTATCGAAGCATTAGATCTGTAATGCTTTTTAAAACGCGATAACGTATCTCAGTTTTATGTTTCATGATAAGATATGAAATTCATTGTGAAATGTTATGTATACTTCGTCTACACTTCAAAATAATGTAAATGCCACATTTCCTTACTAGGAAATAGCGTTTCCAGATGTCTACGTATCGAAGCAATAGATTTCTAATGCTTCCTTATACGCGATGTTTCATCTCAATTCTACGTTTCATGATATGATATGATATTCATTTCGAAGTGTTATGCATACCTCGTCAACACATCAAAAGAATGTAAATGCCACACTTCCTTGCTAGGAAATGCAATTCCAGATGTCTATGTATCGAAGCAGTAGAGTTCTAATGCTTCTGAAAACGCGATATCGCACCTCATTTCTATGTTTCATGATAAGATGTAATATTAATTGCAAAGTATTATGTATACCTCGACTACACTTCAAAAGAATGTAAATGCCCCACTTCCTTGCTAGAAAATAACGTTTCCAGACGTCTATGTTTTGAAGCAATTGAGTTATAATGCTTCTTAAAACACGATATCGCATCTCATTCCTAGGTTTCATGATAAGATATAATGTTCTTTGCGAGACGCCACGTATACCTCGCATAGACTTCAAAAGAATGTAAGTGCGACACTTCCTTGCTAGGATGTAGCGTTTGCAGATGTCTACGTATCGAGGCAATAGTCTTCTAATGCTTCATAAATCGCGATATCGCATCTCACTTCTATGTTTCATGATAAGATATAATTACCATTGCGAAGTGTTGTGTATTTCTCTTCTACACTTCAAATGAATGTAAATGCGACACTTCCCTTCTAGGAAACAGCGTTACCAGATGTCTACGTATCGAAGCAATAGAGTTCTAATGCTTCTTAAATCGCGATATCGCATCTCATTTCTATGTTTCATGGTAAGTTATAACATTCATTACGAAGTGTCACTTATACCTCGCTTACATTTCAAATGAATGTAAATGCGACACTTGCTTGCTAGGAAGTAGCGTTTGCAGATGTCTACGTATCGAAGCTATAGAGTTCTAAAGCTTCTTAAATCGCGATATCGCATTTCATTTCTATGTTTCATGATAAGTTATAATATTCATTGCGACGTGTTATGTATACCTCGCATACTCTTCAAATGAATGTATGTGCGACACTCCCTTGCTTGGAAATAGCGTTTGCAGGTGTCGACGTTTCGAAGCAATAGAGTTCTAATGCTTCTTAAATCGCGATATCGCATCTCATTTCTATGTTTCGTGATAAGATATAATGTTCATTGCGAAGTTTCATGTATAACTCGTATTCCCTTCAAAAGAGTGTAAATGCGACACTTCCATGCTAGGAAATAGCGTTTCAATAGAGTTCTAATGCTTCTTAGATCGTGATATCGCATCTTATTTCTATGTTTCGAGATAAGATATAATGTTCATTGCAAAGTGTCAAGTATACCTCGCATTCACTTCAAAAGAATGTAAATGCGACTATTCCTTGCTAGGAAATTGCGTTTGCAGATGCCTATGTATCGTAACAATAGAGCTCGAATGCTTCTCAAAACGCGATATCGCATCTCATTTCTATGTTTCGTGGTAAGATATAATATCCATTGCGATGTGTCATGTATACCTCGTATTCCCTTCAAAAGAATGTAAATGCGACAATTGCTTGCTAGGAAATAGCGTATTCAGATGTCTACGTATCGTAGAAATAGTGTTGTAATGCTACTTAAATCGCGATATCGCATCTCATTTCTATGTTTCGTGATAAGATATAATATTCATTGCGAAGTGTCATGTATACCTCGTATTCACTTCAAAAGATTGTAAATACAACACTTGCATGCTAGGAAATGCGTTTCCAGATGTCTACGTATCGAAGCAATGAAGTTTTAATGCTCCTTAAATCGCGATAACGCATCACACTTCCATGCTTCACGATAAGACATAATATTCATTGCGAAGTGTTGTCTATACCACTTATGCACTTCAAAAGAATGTAACTGCAACACTTCCTTGCTAGAAAAGGCGTTTCCAGATGTCCACGTATCGAAGCAATAAAGATTTAATGCTCCTTAAAACGCGATAACGCATCTCATTTCCATGTTTCATGATAAGGGATAATATTCTTTGCGATGTGCTATGTATACCTCGTCTGCACTTCAAAAGAATGTAAATGCCACACATCCTTGCTAGGAAATGCGTTTCCAGATGTCTACGTATCGAAGCAATAAAGTTTTAATGCTCCTTAAATCGCGATGGCGCATCTCATTTCCATGTTTCATAATAGGACATAATATTCATTGCGAAGTGTTATGTATACACCGTCTATACCTCAAAAGAATGTAAATGTTACACTTCCATGCTAGGAAATGCGTTTCTAGGTGTCTACGTATCGAAGCAATGAATTTCTAATGCCTCTTAAAACGCGAAAACGCATGGCAGTTCTATGTTTCATGATAAGATATAATATTCATTGCAAAGTGTAATGTATACCACGTCTGCACTTCAAAAGAATGAAAATGCCACGCTTCCTTGCTAGGAAATGCGTTTCTCGATGTCTACGTATCGATGCGATGGAGTTCTAATGCTTCGTAAAACGCGAAATCGCATCGCAGTTCTATGTTTCATGATAAGATATATTATTCATTGCGAAGTGTCATGTGTATATCGTCTATACTTCAAAAGAATGTAAATGCCACACTTCCATGCTAGGAAATGCGTTTCTACGTGTCTACGTATCGAAGCAATGAAGTTCTAATGCCTATTAGAACGCAAAATCTCATGGCAGTTCTACGTTTCATGATAAGATATAACATTCATTGCGAAGTGTTATGTATACCCCGTCTGCCCTTCAAAAGAATGTAAATGCCACACATCCTTGCTAGGAAATGCGTTTCCAGATGTCTACGTATCGAAGCAATAGATTTCTAGTGCTTCTTCAAACGCGGTATCGCATCTCATTTCTGGGTTTCAAGATAAGTTATAATATTCATTGCGAAGTATTATGTATACCTCGACTACACTTCCAAAGATTGCAAATACCACACTTCCTTGCTAGGAAATTGCGTTTCCAGATGTCTGCGTATTCAAGCAATAGAGTTCTAATGCTGCTTAAAACGCGATATCGCATCTCATTTCTGGGTTTCAAGATAAGCTATAATATTCATTGGGAAGTGTTATGTATATCTCGACTACACATTTAAAAATTGCAAACGCCACGCTTCCTTGCTAGGAAATAGCGTTTCTTGATGTGTACGTATCGAAGCAATGGAGTTCTAATGCTTCCTAGAACGCGATATCGCATCTCATGTATGTTTCATGATAAGATATAATATTCATTGCGATGTGTTATGTATACCTCGTCTACACTTCAAAAGAATGCAAATGCCACACTTCTTGGCTAGGAAATTGCGTTTCTAGATGTCTACGCATCGAAGCAATAGATTTCTAACTCTTTATAAAACGCGATATCGCATATCAATTCTAAGTCACATGATAAGATGTAATTTCAGTGCAACGCGTTATGTATATCTCCTCTACACTTCAAATGAATGTAAATGGATCACTTCCTTGCTACGGAATATCGTATCTATATCTGAAGGTTTAGAAGCTATAGAGTTCTAATGCTTCGTAAAACGCGGCTGCGCGTCTTACTTCTATATTTCATGATAAGATGTAATATTCATAGCATCGCGTTATGTTTATCTTCTTCTGCATATGAATTGAGTGCGAACCCTACACTTTCTTGCCCGGGGATAGCGTTTCTATATGTCCAGGTGCCGAAGCATTTAATTTGTCATGCTTCATGCACCTCAATATTGCATTTCATATAAACAGTTCAAAGTAAGTTAGAAGGTTGTAAAGCTCTATGCATCGCATTATGCTTACCTGCTTTTGTGCTTTATAGTGCTCTGGGATGTGAGAAGGTCCTCAACCATCCTTAACCCCCTAAAGAGAAGTCAAAAGTCCAGCGCCCCTGCAGGTGGGCCATGGGAGCGCGGCGCGCGAGGCGCTACGCAATTTAAATGATCAGGAGGATACCCTCAGGGACACCCAAGGGGGCGAGAAGAGGAAATCGCCGACATCCACTGATCGATGGACTCGAACAATACCGAAGCCTACAGCCCACTCCACCTAGGAGCCCCGAGGAGGGTGCAGGAGACCCGAGGACCACCAGCGAATTCAAGGAACCTGAAGAAGAGAACGTGAGAGCTTATTCGCTAAAGCGTCCCATTTCTTGTGTCGCATATTGTATATTGTGTCTTATATCGTGAAGCGAGTTATGATACCCGGTAATTTGCGGCGTGTTGCGTAGTTTCCCGTAGCCCTTCTTAGTTAAACCCACGTCGAGACCATAAATAAACATGCCGTGACTTCAGTATCTCGCGACTTGAGTTTGTGTACTTGTGTTGTACGTGAGCGGATACCTTGGAACGATAGATCGCTTTAGATTAAAGTACGTTTTACACCTTAAAGCATTTAGATAATTAACCCCTTCGAGCTTCCCTGACTTATTATATATAGGTTTCCGTCACAACTAATAGGAACCATCACTTTATATAGATATATAGAACACACATAGTTTTAAACGTAGAACTGAGAATTTGAGAACTTAATTTGAAATGTTAGGAGTGAGAAATTCCATCGGATTTCATAGAAATTCAGAACTTACTTGCTATGAAACATAGGCAGATAAGGGCCATCGCGTTGCTTAGAACTTTAGAACTTGCTTACTTCAACAAAGATTTCTATTGGCTTCGTCCGTCCTTTTAGAAGAGTTTTTGATAAACCACATACTTTTCACGCTTCTGATATCTTTGAAAGTTCGCGAGATGTAATCGTTTAAGTTTTAAAATGATTACTTAGTGTGGATTATTATTTAGTAACTCGCTCATAAACGAGTCTGCATAGGATTTAATCCATAAGTTTTTAAGCCTGGAATTTATGCAGTTATTTGTTATTCACTTATTGCTCAAACGACAAAGAATCTGACCATTTCAAAATGGTTGACTTTCATCAATTTTCTTAAAAATTGAAATACTGCCCAACTGCTTGCATTAAAGACTGTAATTAAAGCTTTCGAAACATTTTACCTCTTATAGATGAATTCTGGAATTGAAATTGAATGTTTGACTTTTCTAGCTCCTGTTTAGACATCTTCCTATTGGAATGTTCAAGTATTTTTCATATTCGTAATTATTAAAAATGTTTTACTTGATTATTTTACTTAATATTTAGAATTTTCTGAGAAATATTTTTTATCGTAATGAACTATATAATTGCAATTATAATTCTTTATGAAATAATAATAACAGAAAGGTATGTATCCATTCTTGTAGTTTGTTGTAAAGAGTATTTAATCTTACTATCTAAAATGAAACATTGAGATCTGTTTACAAACTAATGGAATTTAATTACCTTTTGATTCAAATTCACAATGATAATCTTCCATAGTTCAACAATTTTTGAGCTGTCCTCAGGAATCCGCAGCTCAGTACTTATAAAATGAACGACACAAAGAACAGCCTAACCAAGCGTATTCGAACCGATTTTTCAATACTAATCTTATCATGTTTAACTTATGCTGCAAACTATTGAAATGCCCTTCGAAAATTGTTTATTCACAGTGAAGTAAACGGTAAGTATTACGCCTTCCACCACTGTTTACAATACGTATGTTTCATTTGCTATCAAAACCGTGAGTATTATCGCCTTTCTTTACTTTTTGTAACCTTCAATGCCTTCATGTTACAGATCGTTAAACTTGCTTTAAAATGTTCTATCGTATTACGGAAGAATGGACATACCAATTCATTTTAAAAAATGAAGGTAACCTTCATATGTCCAACATAACTCCACTTACAAAAAAACTATTTTCATCATAGGATGGCCCCTTTGTACTATGCAATTTTATATTAGCAAAAACTTCTATGAAACTTATAGTTTCGTGGATATCTGAGGTGCTAATTATTACTGCCCCACCCTGTATATTGTTATGGATGTGTCCAACAAGGCAACGATGAACAGAGTTAAATTTAATATTATGATGTTTATTATTTTACTTATAGTATATTTGTTTTTCTGGAATTTTGCCAAAAAACAATGTTTACGATGTCGACAGATGAATATATTTGCCTTAGAATTACAGGAGCCAACAATTTCGAAAGTAGAATATTACTTTACTTCGCTAACCGAATCATTGCAAACGTTAAATAAAGTGCGTGCCTTTTAAAACGGTCAGATGCAAATTACGATACAACGTTTCCAAGAAATGGTACGTGCCACTATTTTTTAATTTCCGTTTATTTAATCAAAGGAAATTTAATTGAAATATCCGCAAAATTTGAGGACTAAAAGTTATTGTAATTTTACGCAACATATATGATGGTGATAAAGGATAAGTATACGGAACTGAAAATGGAAAGTAGCGAGCAGAAAAAGAAACTGATGGAGCTACAAAGTAGATTGATACATCCGTCAAATGATGATTCTAGGTTAATAAAATCTGTTAATTAAAGAACTATTGCAAAAATCAAGTATAATCAATATTACTTCTGCTCAAGGCTATAATAGAATTGGACCGAAATGGGTACAAAACAGGCAATTATATCTATACGTTCTATTCTATGCAAAGGCAAATATTTCAAAGAGAAAAGATGTGTTACTTACAAATTACTTATGTTCCTAGATACCTCACTAATTCAGGCTTCTTGTCTTGCAGAACTTATCATTCATGTAACATGTAAAGGGGTCGAAGAATAGTAAAAGATTTTTATATTTCATAGCCTCACTTGATACGTCGATTGGATCACGTAAAATATCGGACATTAATTGCATCTACATCTTCAGACCTTAAATATATAATTGCAACAACATATTTAATAGCGTTTTAATAACATTTTTCTAATTGTTTATATCTATGTCTAATAAATATATATTAATCGAATAAGTTGCTTTACCAAAGAATAAAAGTATCTGAGGCTCACAAATCGGAGCATTACAAAACAAACGTGCATCACATATATAATATTACATGTAACAAAAGATGAAGACCAAAAAGATCGTACATAAGTTGAATCCACAATGCGGTCATAGAGATACAGAAACGGCAAAAATTCCAAATAATAATTTAAAAAATTCAAAAAGGGGGGAGTGAAAATCCATCTCCTTGACGATGATAAGGAACAAGTCTGCCTCATGCACTACAATATCCCAAACAGCCAGCGATTGGTACGCCAATGACAACGGAAGGAACGAATTCCGTGACAGAACTGTGCTAACAAAGTGCTCTTACTCAGCTTTCGAAATGGCATACTGTTAGTACTGGGGCGGCATTCGTATCACGGCACTATTAAAGCACCGATATATAGCACACGGGCTACACGGCCGTGACAATGACACTATCAGCTCACCATAGCTACACGCGTGGTTGTGGCGTAGGCTGACATTTACTAATGGGGAAGCTGTTTCCATAAAAATTATAAGCAAATATGAAGAATGACTAAACTGGGCAATTTATTTATTTTCATTCCAATATAGATACACCGGCACAAAACAAAGATATAAGAACTCGATTTTATTATTTTCTATAAACTATAAATATAGGAAAACGACCATCAAAATGTCTATCAATAGTCATATGCTGAACATCTACTGATATCTAACGGTTCTAATTTGTATGAAAGCACAGGTTCCCCATTGCCAAATGTGATTCTGCGTCATTGCTGAGGAGATTCATGAATGGAGCGATGATACGCATGTCACCATGGTGCTGGTGCTGCGCGATTCGCTTGTCTAGAACGTGCTGGTAACACGTTCTGGCATTTTAGTTAACGAATCCGGTCACAGATGACTACGAATCAGTTGACACTCCTCGGAAGTGGCAATATAGTGCCGGCATGGTGTCGCTACCATCTTGCCGTTTGTTATCTGGGATGCTTTTCAGTGCATTATTCGGAATTGAATTTGAACACATAGCTACTTAATCGCAAATTTGTATGTACTGTGACGTGGTGACGTTACAAGTTGGACGTGGGACGTTACCCCCCCCCCCCTGCTTTGGTTAGACTAGCTCGCAGATAACCACCCATGCGAGAAGCGCGACACGGACCATCGCGATAGCTGTATTTGTGAGGAGCGTGAAATACACAATGGTAGAACCTTCCCCCCCCCCCCCCCCCCCGTTCGTTTCTCTCTCTCCGTTCTACGGATTTGACTGACGAGCTGATGGAAGAAGCGACCCATAATACGCCTCTTCGGCGGATAATAAGACCGCAGGTTGGAGGAGTCGGGAAGTGAGCAAGAAGAGACCCTGAAGCCCGAAGGATACGTTCCAGAGCACTGTAACGATAAGACCGCTGCCATAGTCCATGGAGACAAACAGGATGGTTCTCGGGTGTGAGAAGGACCTCTACCCCTCCCCTGAGCCCTTGGAGAGGAAAGCTCAAGATGCGCAGCGGAATTGCAGGTGAGCCGTGGAAAGCGCGGGGCGCGACACGCGCCGCAGTTCAAATAATCCAGAGGACCCCCTCTAGACACACCAGAGGGGGCGATCAGGGAAGATCGCCGAAATCCACCGATCGATGCCCCGAACAATACCGAAGCGTATGGCCCTACCCCATCAAGGAGCCCTAAGGAGGGTCTAAGGGGATCCGAAAACCCCCAGCAAACCTATATAATGAGCTAGCCAGCACGAAGACAGCCTCTTATTCTTCTGAACGACTTAGCGACTACTTAGCGAGCAACCGAGCAAGCGATTATACGGAGCGATTCGGAGGAGAGAGAGAGAGAGAGAGAGAGAGAGAGAGAGAGAGAGAGAGAGAGAGAGAGAGAGAGGTAGACGGACTGAACGAGATCCATACTTGTTGGAAACGAGAACGTGAGTCCTTATACGCTAAAATGTCCCATTTGTTCTCTGCCGCAATTGTGATATCGCGTATTGTAATTTGTATTGTATAACGGGTGGTGATCCCCGGTCATTCACGGCGTGTCTTCAACAGATGCAAGAGAGAACACTCGATCTCTGTGTAACGAGACCGGGGCGTCATCCTGCAATAATCGTATAACGCCTGTTCCGAGATGGTGTAGAGAGTGAATGTGGAGGGTGAAAAGCATAAAATAACAACAATGTAACTAAAGAGAAAGAGAAAGAAAATATGTGGAAGCATTGCATTTATTAAGAGGAAATCCTAGAAATATCAAACAACAGATTATACACCATACTGTAAGGGTAAGGTACAACGAAATAGACGATATCGTGAGAGAAACTAAAAAAATCGAGAAACTTAAAAAGAAAATAATAATTTAGATTGAGCGAATCAATATCACTGATCCCGGCAAGCTTAATGGAAAACGCATAACGATGAATCGGTTAGAGTATCAGATAGATGTTGGTCGCGGTTTGAGTGGCCCTGGGAATCCTTTGCCCGCATCAGGGCAGGCAGTAGGATGGTGGAGAGCCTGCCCTCCTGTTGGTTGGATCTATAGAATTCACATTCTATTGTAGAGTAGAAGCAGATAATTATAATGCTTTTCATAGGAGATTACAGCTTACTTAATTCGAATTGTTGAAATGAGATGAGTCATGGCATTGTATAATGCATAAATACTCTATTGTCTCGACATGTAGACACTACGAAGGGCAATCCTGTTGCATGGAGCTGTAGAATTTACATTCTTATGAAGTGTTAAATCAGATAAGCATAGAGCTATGCATAAGAGATTACAGCATTCTTACTTTGAAACAATGAAATGGGATGCGCCAGCGCATTGCATGGAGAATTCTAGCTCGATTGCATTAACAGACAGACACTACGGAGCGCCATGCCGTTGCATGGAATTATATAGTTCACATTCTATTGAAGACCTCTAACAGTTAAGCATAATGTTATGGATATATGATTACAGATTCTTTGCTTTGAAACGTTGAAATGAGATGCGACATCGCGCTGCATGAAGTATTAGAAATGTCTTGCTTGGACACATAGAGATCTGGAAACGATATTCTGTTGCAAGTAAGTATAGGATTCACATCCTTCTAAGGTCTAGATGCAGACAAATGTAACATATTGCATAGAACATTGCAATTTACCATGAATCATTGAAATGACTTGCGACATCGTGTTGAATGAAGCATTAGAACTCTAATGCTCCGATGCGTAGACATCTAGAAACGCATTTCCGAGCAAGGATGAGCGGCATTTACATTCTTTTGAAGTCTAGACGAGGTATACTTCGCAATGGATATTATATCTTATCATGAAACATAGCAATGAGATGCGATATCGCGTTTTAAGAAGCATTAGAACTCCATTGCTTCGATACCTAGACACCTGGAAGCGCATTTCCTAGCAAGGATGTGTGACATTTACATTCTTTTGAAGTGTAGGCGAGGTATACATAACACTTCGCAATGAATATTACAAATTATAATGAAACATAGAAATAGGATGCCATGTCGCGTTTTAAGAAGAATTAGAACTCTCTTGCTTCGATACGTAGACATCTCGAAACGCTATTTCCCAGCAAGGAAGTGTGGCATTTACTTTAATTCGGAGTATAGACGAGGTATACATAACACTTCGCAATGAATATTATATCTTATCATGCAACATAGAAATGAGATGCGATATCGCGTTTTAAGAAGCATTAGAACTCTAATGCTCCGATGCGTAAACATCTGGAAACGCATTTCCGAGCAAGGATGTGCGGCATTTACATTCTTTTGAAGTCTAGACGAGGTATACATAACACTTCGCTATGAATACTATTTCTTAACATGAAACCTAGAAATGAGATGCGATATCGCGTTTTACGAAGCATTAGAGCTCTATTGCTTCGATACCTAGGTATCTGGAAACGCTATTTCCCCGCAAGGAAGTGTCGCATTTACATTCTTTTGATGGCAATACGAAATATACATAACACTGCACAATAAATATTATAACTTATCATGAAACATAGAAATGAGATGCCATATCGCAATTTTAAGGAGCAACAGATATCTATTGCTTCGATACGTGGACATCTGCAAACGCTACTTCCTAGGGAGGAAGTGTCGCATTTACATTCTCTTGAAGTGAATACGAGGTATGCATGATACTTCGCAATGAATATTATATCTTATCATGAAACTTAGAAATGAAATGCGATATCGCGATTCAAGAAGCATTAGAACTCTATTACGTCGATACGTAGACAACTGCAAACGCTATTTCCTAGCAAGGAAGTGTTGCCTTGACATTCATTTGAAGTGCATGCAAGGTAAACGTAACACGTCGCAATGAATATTATATCTTAGCATGAAACAGAAATGAAATGCGATATCGCGATTTAAGAAGCATTAGAAATCTATTGCTTCGATACGTAGACATCTGTCAACGCTATTTCCTCGCAAGGAAGTGTCGCATTTACATTCTTTTGAAGTGATTACGCGGTTTACATAACACTCCACAATGAATATTATACCTAATCATGAAACATAGAAATGAGATGCGATATCGCGATTTAGGATGCATTAGAACTCTACTGCTTCGATACGTAGATATCTGGTAACGCTGGTTTCTAGGAGGGAAGTGTCGCATTTACATTCATTTGAAGCGAAACCGAGGTATACATAACATTGCACAATGAAAATTATATCTTCTCATGAAACAAAGGAACGAGATGCGATATCGCGATTTAAGTAGCATTAGAACTCCATTGCTACGATACGTAGACATCTGAATACGCTATTTCCTAGCAAGGGAGTGTCGCATTTACATTCGTTTGGAGTGAATTCGAGGTATACATGACACTTCGCGAAGAATATTATATCTTATCATGAAACATAGAAATTAGATTCGGTATCCCGATATAAGAAGCATTAAAACTCTATTGCTACGATACGTAAACATCTGCAAACGCTATTTCCTAGCAAGAAAGTGTCGCATTTACATTCTTTTGATGTGAATACGAGGTATACATGACACTTCGCAATGAATATTATATCTTATCATCAAACATAGAAATGAGATGCGATATCGCGTTTTAAGAAGCGTTAGAACTCTATTGCTACGATATGCAGACATCTGCAATCGCCATTTCCTAGCAAGGAAGTGCCGCATTTACATTCATTTGAAGTGAATACGAGGTATAAGTGATACTTCGCAATGAATAATAGCTCTTATCATGAAACGTAGAAATGAGTTGCGATATCGTGTTTTAGGAAGCTTTAGAAATCTATTGCTTCGATACGTAGACATTTGCAAACGCTATTACCTAGCAAGGAATTGTCGCATTTACATTTTTTAGATGTGAATACGAGGAATACATGACACTTCGCAATGAATATTATATCTTGTAATGAAACATAGAAATGAGATGCGGTATCCCGTTATAATAGGCAATAGGACTCTATTGCTTCGATACGTAGTCATCTGCAATCGCTGTTTCCTACCAAGAAAGTGTCGCATTTACATTCATTTGAAGTGTATGCGAGTTATACATAACACATCGCAATAAATAATATATCTTATCAGGAAACAAGAACTGAGATACGATATCCCTTTTTAAGAAGCATTAGAACTCTATTGCTTCCGTACGTAGACATCTGAAAACGCTATTTCCTAGCAAGCAAGTGTCGCATTTACATTCTTTTGAAAGGAATACGATGTATACATGACGCTTCGCAATAAATATTATATCTTATCATAAAACGTAGAAATACGATGCGACATCTCGTTATAAGGAACATTATAACTCTATTGCTTCGATGCGTAGACATCTGCAAACGCTTCTTCCAAGCAAGGATGTGTCGCATTTACATTCATTTGAAGTGAATGCGAGGTATAAGTGACACTTCGCAATGAATAATAGATCTTATCATGTATCATAGAAATGAGATGCGATATCGTGTTTTAAGAAGCATTAGAGCACTATTGCCTCGATACGTAGACATCTGCAAACGCTATTTCCTAGCAACGAAGTGTCGCATTGACATTCTTTTGAAGTGAATAGGAGTTATACATGACACTTCGCAATGAATATTATACCTTATCATGAAACATAGAAGTGAGATGCGATATAGCGTTTTAAGCAGTATAAGAAATCTATTGCTACGATACGTAGATATCTGATACGCTATTTCCTAGCCAGGAAGTGTCGCATTTACATTCTTCTGAAGTGAATACGAAGCATACATGACACTTCGCAATGAATATTATATCTTATCATGAAACATAGAAATGAGATGCGATATCGCGTTTTAAGAAGCATTAGAGCACTATTGCCTCGATACGTAGACATCTGCAAACGCTATTTCCTAGCAAGGAAGTGTCGCATTTACATTCATTTGAAGTGAATACGAGGTATACATGACACTTTGCACTGAATATTATACCTTATGATGACACATAGAAGCGAGATGCGATACCTCGTTTTAAGAAGCATTACAGCACTATTGCCTCGATACGTAGATATCTGGAGACGCTATTTCCTAGCAAGCAAGTGTCGCATTTACATTCTTTTGAAGTGATTACGAGGTATACATGACACTTCGCAATGGATATTATATCTTATCATCAAACATAGAAGTGAGATGCGATATCGCGTTTTATGAAGCGTTAGAACTCTATTTCTACGATACATAGTCCTCTGCAAACGCTATTTCCTAGAAAGGAAGTTTCGCATTTACATTCTTTACATATGAATACGAGGAATACATGACACTTCGAAATGTATATTATATCTTGTCATGAGACATAGAAATGAGATGCGATATCCCGTTTTAAGAAGTAATAGAACTCTATTGCTTCGGTACGGAGACATCTGCAAACGCTATTTCCTAGCAAGGAAGTGTCGTATTTACATTCGTTTGAAGTGAATAGAAGTTATACATGACACTTCGCAATGAATATTATACCTTATCATGAAACTTAGAAATGAGATGCGATATCGCGTTTTAAGAAGTGTCAGAACTCTATTTCTACGATACGAAGACATCTGCAAACGCTATTTCCTAGCAAGGAAGTGTCGCATTTACATTCTTTAGATGTGTATACGAGGAATACATGACACTTCGCAATGAATATTACATCTTGACATGAAACATAGAAATGAGATGCGATATCCCGCTTTAAGAAGCATTAGAACCATTGCTACGAAACGTAGAACTCTGCTAATGCTATTTCCTAGAAAGGAAGTGTCGCAATTACATTCTTTTGAAGTGAATACGAGTTATACATAACACTTCGCAATGTATATTATATCTTATCATGAAACATAGAAGAGAGATGCGATATCGCAATTTATGAAGCATTAGAACTCTATGGCCTCGATGCGGAGACATCTGCAAACGCTATTTCCTAGCATGGAAGTTCGCCCTTACATTCTTTTGAAGTGAATACGAGGTATACATGACACTTCGCAATGAATATTATATCTTATCACGAAACATATAAATGAGATGCGATATCGCGATTTATGTAGCATTAAAACACTATTGCTACGATACGTAGACATCTGCAAACGCTATTTCCTAGCAAGCAATAGTCGCATTTACATTCTTTTGAAGTGAACACGAGGTATACATGACACTTCGCAATGAACATCATATCTTATCATGTGACATAGAATTGAGATGCGATATCGCGTTTTAAGAAGCATTAGAACACTATTGTTACGATACATAGACATCTGCAAACGCTATTTCCTAGCGAGGAAGATTCGCATTTACATTCTTTTGAAGTGGATACGAGGTATACATGACACTTCGCAATGAGTATTATATCTTATCGTGAAACATAGGAGAGAGATGTGATATCGCAATTTATGAAGCATTAGAACTCTATGGCCTCGATGCGGAGACATCTGCAAACGCTATTTCCTAGGAAGGAAGTGACGCATATACATTCGTTTGGAGAGAATACGAGGTATACATGACTCTTCGCAATGAATATTATATCTTATCATGAAACATAGAAGAGAGTTGCGATATCGCAATTTAAGTAGCATTAGAAATCTATTGCTACGATACGTAGACATCTGAATACGTTATTTCCTAGCAAGGAAGTGTCGCATTTACATTCTTTTGAAGTGAATACGAGGTGTACATGACACGTCGCGGTGAATATTATATCTTATCACGAAACATAGGAATGAGATGCGATACCGCGTTTTAAAAAGCATTATAACTCTGTGGCATCGATGTGGAGATATCTGCAAACGCTAATTCCTAGCAAGCAATAGTCGCATTTACATTCTTTTGAAATGAATTCGAGGTTTACATGACACTTCGGAATGAATATTATAACTTATCACGAAGCATAAAAATGAGATGCGATATCGCGATCTAAGATGCATTAGAACTCTATTGCTACGATACGTAAGCATCTGCAAACGCTATGCCCTAGCAAGGAATAGTCGCTTTTACATTCTTTTGATGTGAATACGAGGTATACATGACACTTCGCAATGAATATTATATCTTATAATGAAACATAGGAATGAGATGCGATATCGCGATCTAAGAAGCATTAGAACTCTGTTGCCTCGACGCGTAGACATCTGCAGACGCTATTTCCTAGCATGGAAGTGTCGCATTTTCATTCTTTTGTAGTGAATGCGAGGTATACATGACGCTTCGCAATGAATATTATATCTTATCATGAAACATAGAAAATAGATGCGATATCGCGTTTTAAGAAGCATTAGAACTCTATGGCATCGATGCGGAGACATCAGAAAACGCTATTTCCTAGCATGGAAGTGTCGCACTTACATTCTTTTGAAGTGAATACGAGGTGTACATGACACTTCGCGATGAATATTATATCTTATCACGAAACATATAAATGAGATGCGATATCGAGATTTAAGTAGCATTAGAACTCTATTGCTACGATACGTAGACATCTGAATACGCTATTTCCTAGGAAGGAAGATTCGCATTTACATTCTTTTGAAGTGAATACGAGGTATACATGACACTTCACAATGAACATTACATCTTATCATGTAACATATAAGTGAGATGCGATATCGCGTCTTAAGAAGCATTAGAACCCTATTATCACGATGTGGAGATATCTGCAAACGCTATTTCCTAGCAAGCAATAGTCGCATTTACTTTATTTTGAAGTGAATACGAGGTGTACATGACACTTCGCAATGAATATTATATCTTATCACGAAACATAGAAATGAGATGCGATATCGCGATTTAAGTAGCATTAGAACCCTTTTGCTGCGATACGTAGACATCTAAATACGCTATTTCCTAGCAAGGAAGTGTCGCATTTACATTCGTTTGGAGAGATGAGGAGGTATACATGACACTTCGCAATGAATATTACATCTTATCATGAAACATAGAAGAGAGATGTGATATCGCGTTTTGAGAAGCATTAGAACTCCATTGCTACGATACGTAGACATCTGCAAACGCTATTTCCTAGCAAGGAAGATTCGCATTTACACTCTCTTAAAGTGAATACGAGGTATACATGACACTTCGCTATGAACATTACATCTTATCATGTAACACATAAGTGAGATGCGATATCGCGTCTTAAGTAGCATTAGAACCCTATTGCCTCGTTGTGGAGATATCTGCAAACGCTATTTCCTAGCATGGAAGTGTCGCATTTACATTCTTTTGAAGAGAATTCGAGGTATACATGACACTTCGGAATAAATATTATATCTTATCACGAAACATTGAAGAGGGATGCGATATCGTGTTCTAAGAAGCATTAGAACTCTATGGCCTCGATGAGCCGACATGAAGTGAATACGGTGTATACATGACACTTCGCAATGAATATTATATCTTAATACGAAACATATAAATGAGGTGTCATATCGCGATTTAAGTAGCATTAGAACGCTGTTGCTACGATACGTGGACATCTGCAAACGCTATTTCCTAGCAAGCAATAGTCGCATTTACATTCTTTTGAAGTGAATACAAGGTATACATGACCATTCGCAATGAATATTATATCTAATCACGAAACATAGAAATGAGATGCGATATCGCTATTTAAGTAGCTTTAGAGCACTATTGCTACGATACGTAGACATCTGAATACACTATTTCCTAGCAAGGAAGTGTCGCATTTACATTCTTTTGAAATGAATACGAGGTGTACATGACACCTCGCAGTGAATATTATATCTTATCACGAAACATAGAAATGAGATGCGATATCGCGTTGTAAGAGGCATTAAAACTCTATGGCCTCGATGCGGAGACATCTGCAAACGCTATTTCCTAGCAAGCAATAGTCGCAGATACATTCTTTTGAAATGATTTCGAGGTTTACATGACACTTCGGAATGAATATTATAACTTATCACGAAACATAAAAATGAGATGCGACATCGCGATCTAAGAAGCATTAGAACTCTATTGCTACGATACGTAGGCATCTGCAAACGCTATGCCCTAGCAAGGAATAGTCGCATTTACATTCTTTTGATGTGAATGCGATGTAAACATGACACTTCGCAATGAATATTATATCTTATAGTGAAACATAGAAATGAGATGCGATATCGCGATCTAAGAAGCATTAGAACGCTATTGCTACGATACGTAGACATCTGCAAACGCTTTTTCCTAGCAAGCAATAGTCGCATTTACATTATTTTGAAGTGAATTCGAGGTTTACATGACACTTCGGAATGAATATTATAACTTATCACGAATCATAAAAATGTGATGCGATATCGCGATCTAAGAAGCATTAGAAATCTATTGCCTCGACGGGTAGACATCTGCAAACGTTATTTCCTAGCATGGAAGTGTCGCACTTACATTCTTTTGAAAGTGAATACGATGTATACATGACACTTCGCAATGAATATTATATCTTATCACGAAACATACAAATGAGGTGTCATATCGCGATTGAAGTAGCATTAGAACCCTATTGCTACGATACCTAGACATCTGAATACGCCATTTCCTAGCAAGCAGTAGTCGCATTTACATTCTTTTGAAGAGAATGCGAGGTATACATAACACTCCGCAATGAATATTATATCTCATCATGAAACATAGGAGTGAGATGCGATATCGCGTTTTGAGATACATTAGAACACTATTGCTATGAAACTTAGACATCTGCAAGCGCTATTTCCTAGCAAGGAAGATACGCATTTACATTCTTTTGAGGTTAATACGAGGTATACATGACACATCGCAATGTATATTATACCTTATCATGAAGCATGGAAATGAGATGTGATATCGCGTTTTGAGAAGCATTAGAACTCCATTGCTACGATACGTAGACATCTGCAAACGCTATTTCCTAGCAAGGAAGATTCGCATTTACATTCTTTTGAAGTGAATACGAGGTATACATGACACTTCGCAATGAACATTATATCTTATCATGAGACATATAAGTGGGATGCGATGTCGCGTCTTAAGAAATATTAGAACCCTATTGCCTCGATGTGGAGATATCTGCAAACTCTATTTCCTAGCATGGAAGTGTCGCATTTACATTCCTTTGAAGTGAATTCGAGGTATACATGACACTTCGGAATGAATACTATATCTTATCACGAAACATACAAATGAGATGCGATATCGCGATTTAAGTAGCATTAGAACTCTATTGCTACGATACGTAGACATCTGCAAACGCTATTTCCTAGCAAGCAGTAGTCGCATTTACATTCTTTTGAAGTGAATACGAGGTATACATGACACTTCGCAATAAATATTATATCTTATCTAGAATCATAGAAGTGAGATGAGATATCGCGTTTTGAGAAGCGTTAGAAACACATTGCCTCGAGGCGTAGACATCTGCAGACGCTATTTGCTACCATGGAAGTGTCGCACTTACATTCTTTTGAAGTGAATACGAGGTATACATGACACTTCGCAATGAATATTATATCTTATCATGAAGCATAGAAATGAGATGCGATATCGCGTTTTGAGAAGCATTAGAACACTATTGCTACGATATGCAGACATCTGCAATCGCCATTTCCTAGCAAGGAAGTGCCGCATTTACATTCATTTGAAGTGAATACGAGGTATAAGTGATACTTCGCAATGAATAATAGCTCTTATCATGAAACGTAGAAATGAGTTGCGATATCGTGTTTTAGGAAGCTTTAGAAATCTATTGCTTCGATACGTAGACATTTGCAAACGCTATTACCTAGCAAGGAATTGTCGCATTTACATTTTTTAGATGTGAATACGAGGAATACATGACACTTCGCAATGAATATTATATCTTGTAATGAAACATAGAAATGAGATGCGGTATCCCGTTATAATAGGCAATAGGACTCTATTGCTTCGATACGTAGTCATCTGCAATCGCTGTTTCCTACCAAGAAAGTGTCGCATTTACATTCATTTGAAGTGTATGCGAGTTATACATAACACATCGCAATAAATAATATATCTTATCAGGAAACAAGAACTGAGATACGATATCCCTTTTTAAGAAGCATTAGAACTCTATTGCTTCCGTACGTAGACATCTGAAAACGCTATTTCCTAGCAAGCAAGTGTCGCATTTACATTCTTTTGAAAGGAATACGATGTATACATGACGCTTCGCAATAAATATTATATCTTATCATAAAACGTAGAAATACGATGCGACATCTCGTTATAAGGAACATTATAACTCTATTGCTTCGATGCGTAGACATCTGCAAACGCTTCTTCCAAGCAAGGATGTGTCGCATTTACATTCATTTGAAGTGAATGCGAGGTATAAGTGACACTTCGCAATGAATAATAGATCTTATCATGTATCATAGAAATGAGATGCGATATCGTGTTTTAAGAAGCATTAGAGCACTATTGCCTCGATACGTAGACATCTGCAAACGCTATTTCCTAGCAACGAAGTGTCGCATTGACATTCTTTTGAAGTGAATAGGAGTTATACATGACACTTCGCAATGAATATTATACCTTATCATGAAACATAGAAGTGAGATGCGATATAGCGTTTTAAGCAGTATAAGAAATCTATTGCTACGATACGTAGATATCTGATACGCTATTTCCTAGCCAGGAAGTGTCGCATTTACATTCTTCTGAAGTGAATACGAAGCATACATGACACTTCGCAATGAATATTATATCTTATCATGAAACATAGAAATGAGATGCGATATCGCGTTTTAAGAAGCATTAGAGCACTATTGCCTCGATACGTAGACATCTGCAAACGCTATTTCCTAGCAAGGAAGTGTCGCATTTACATTCATTTGAAGTGAATACGAGGTATACATGACACTTTGCACTGAATATTATACCTTATGATGACACATAGAAGCGAGATGCGATACCTCGTTTTAAGAAGCATTACAGCACTATTGCCTCGATACGTAGATATCTGGAGACGCTATTTCCTAGCAAGCAAGTGTCGCATTTACATTCTTTTGAAGTGATTACGAGGTATACATGACACTTCGCAATGGATATTATATCTTATCATCAAACATAGAAGTGAGATGCGATATCGCGTTTTATGAAGCGTTAGAACTCTATTTCTACGATACATAGTCCTCTGCAAACGCTATTTCCTAGAAAGGAAGTTTCGCATTTACATTCTTTACATATGAATACGAGGAATACATGACACTTCGAAATGTATATTATATCTTGTCATGAGACATAGAAATGAGATGCGATATCCCGTTTTAAGAAGTAATAGAACTCTATTGCTTCGGTACGGAGACATCTGCAAACGCTATTTCCTAGCAAGGAAGTGTCGTATTTACATTCGTTTGAAGTGAATAGAAGTTATACATGACACTTCGCAATGAATATTATACCTTATCATGAAACTTAGAAATGAGATGCGATATCGCGTTTTAAGAAGTGTCAGAACTCTATGGCCTCGATGCGGAGACATCTGCAAACGCTATTTCCTAGCATGGAAGTTCGCCCTTACATTCTTTTGAAGTGAATACGAGGTATACATCACATTTCGCAATGGATATTATGTCTTATCATGAAACATGGAAATGAGATGCGATATCGCGTTTTATGAAGCATTAGAAGTCTATTGCTACGATACGTAGACATCTGAATACGCCATTTCCTACCAAGGAAGTGTCGCATTTACATTCGTTTGGAGAGAATACGAGGTATACATGACACTTCGCAATGAATATTATATCTTATCATGAAACATAGAAGAGAGGTGCGATATCGCGTTTTAAGAAGCATAAGAACTCTATGGTATCGATACGCAGACATCAGCAAAGGCTATTTCCTAGCATGGAAGTGTCGCACTTACATTCTTTTGAAGTGAATACGAGGTATACATGACACTTCGCGATGAATATTATATCTTATCACGAAACATAGAAATGAGGTGTCATATCGCGATTGAAGTAGCACTAGAACGCTATTGCTACGATACGTAGACCTCTGAATACGCCATTTCCTAGCAAGGAAGTGTCGCATATACATTCGTTTGGAGAGAATACGAGGTATACATGACTCTTCGCAATGAATATTATATCTAATCATGAAACATAGAAGAGAGTTGCGATATCGCAATTTAAGTAGCATTAGAAATCTATTGCTACGATACGTAGACATCTGAATACGTTATTTCCTAGCAAGGAAGTGTCGCATTTACATTCTTTTGAAGTGAATACGAGGTGTACATGACACGTCGCGGTGAATATTATATCTTATCACGAAACATAGGAATGAGATGCGATACCGCGTTTTAAAAAGCATTATAACTCTGTGGCATCGATGTGGAGATATCTGCAAACGCTAATTCCTAGCAAGCAATAGTCGCATTTACATTCTTTTGTAATGAATTCGAGGTTTACATGACACTTCGGAATGAATATTATAACTTATCACGAAGCATAAAAATGAGATGCGATATCGCGATCTAAGATGCATTAGAACTCTATTGCTACGATACGTAAGCATCTGCAAACGCTATGCCCTAGCAAGGAATAGTCGCTTTTACATTCTTTTGATGTGAATACGAGGTATACATGACACTTCGCAATGAATATTATATCTTATAATGAAACATAGGAATGAGATGCGATATCGCGATCTAAGAAGCATTAGAACTCTGTTGCCTCGACGCGTAGACATCTGCAGACGCTATTTCCTAGCATGGAAGTGTCGCATTTTCATTCTTTTGTAGTGAATGCGAGGTATACATGACGCTTCGCAATGAATATTATATCTTATCATGAAACATAGAAAATAGATGCGATATCGCGTTTTAAGAAGCATTAGAACTCTATGGCATCGATGCGGAGACATCAGAAAACGCTATTTCCTAGCATGGAAGTGTCGCACTTACATTCTTTTGAAGTGAATACGAGGTGTACATGACACTTCGCGATGAATATTATATCTTATCACGAAACATATAAATGAGATGCGATATCGAGATTTAAGTAGCATTAGAACTCTATTGCTACGATACGTAGACATCTGAATACGCTATTTCCTAGGAAGGAAGATTCGCATTTACATTCTTTTGAAGTGAATACGAGGTATACATGACACTTCACAATGAACATTACATCTTATCATGTAACATATAAGTGAGATGCGATATCGCGTCTTAAGAAGCATTAGAACCCTATTATCACGATGTGGAGATATCTGCAAACGCTATTTCCTAGCAAGCAATAGTCGCATTTACTTTATTTTGAAGTGAATACGAGGTGTACATGACACTTCGCAATGAATATTATATCTTATCACGAAACATAGAAATGAGATGCGATATCGCGATTTAAGTAGCATTAGAACCCTTTTGCTGCGATACGTAGACATCTAAATACGCTATTTCCTAGCAAGGAAGTGTCGCATTTACATTCGTTTGGAGAGATGAGGAGGTATACATGACACTTCGCAATGAATATTACATCTTATCATGAAACATAGAAGAGAGATGTGATATCGCGTTTTGAGAAGCATTAGAACTCCATTGCTACGATACGTAGACATCTGCAAACGCTATTTCCTAGCAAGGAAGATTCGCATTTACACTCTCTTAAAGTGAATACGAGGTATACATGACACTTCGCTATGAACATTACATCTTATCATGTAACACATAAGTGAGATGCGATATCGCGTCTTAAGTAGCATTAGAACCCTATTGCCTCGTTGTGGAGATATCTGCAAACGCTATTTCCTAGCATGGAAGTGTCGCATTTACATTCTTTTGAAGAGAATTCGAGGTATACATGACACTTCGGAATAAATATTATATCTTATCACGAAACATTGAAGAGGGATGCGATATCGTGTTCTAAGAAGCATTAGAACTCTATGGCCTCGATGAGCCGACATGAAGTGAATACGGTGTATACATGACACTTCGCAATGAATATTATATCTTAATACGAAACATATAAATGAGGTGTCATATCGCGATTTAAGTAGCATTAGAACGCTGTTGCTACGATACGTGGACATCTGCAAACGCTATTTCCTAGCAAGCAATAGTCGCATTTACATTCTTTTGAAGTGAA
Organism: Xylocopa sonorina; assembly: GCF_050948175.1. Taxonomy (NCBI): domain Eukaryota; kingdom Metazoa; phylum Arthropoda; class Insecta; order Hymenoptera; family Apidae; genus Xylocopa; species Xylocopa sonorina. The sequence goes on from NW_027490349.1 coordinate 115,025, forward strand.
TACAAGGTATACATGACCATTCGCAATGAATATTATATCTAATCACGAAACATAGAAATGAGATGCGATATCGCTATTTAAGTAGCTTTAGAGCACTATTGCTACGATACGTAGACATCTGAATACACTATTTCCTAGCAAGGAAGTGTCGCATTTACATTCTTTTGAAATGAATACGAGGTGTACATGACACCTCGCAGTGAATATTATATCTTATCACGAAACATAGAAATGAGATGCGATATCGCGTTGTAAGAAGCATTAAAACTCTATGGCCTCGATGCGGAGACATCTGCAAACGCTATTTCCTAGCAAGCAATAGTCGCAGTTACATTCTTTTGAAATGATTTCGAGGTTTACATGACACTTCGGAATGAATATTATAACTTATCACGAAACATAAAAATGAGATGCGACATCGCGATCTAAGAAGCATTAGAACTCTATTGCTACGATACGTAGGCATCTGCAAACGCTATGCCCTAGCAAGGAATAGTCGCATTTACATTCTTTTGATGTGAATGCGATGTAAACATGACACTTCGCAATGAATATTATATCTTATAGTGAAACATAGAAATGAGATGCGATATCGCGATCTAAGAAGCATTAGAACGCTATTGCTACGATACGTAGACATCTGCAAAACGCTTTTTCCTAGCAAGCAATAGTCGCATTTACATTATTTTGAAGTGAATTCGAGGTTTACATGACACTTCGGAATGAATATTATAACTTATCACGAATCATAAAAATGTGATGCGATATCGCGATCTAAGAAGCATTAGAAATCTATTGCCTCGACGGGTAGACATCTGCAAACGTTATTTCCTAGCATGGAAGTGTCGCTCTTACATTCTTTTGAAAGTGAATACGATGTATACATGACACTTCGCAATGAATATTATATCTTATCACGAAACATACAAATGAGGTGTCATATCGCGATTGAAGTAGCATTAGAACCCTATTGCTACGATACCTAGACATCTGAATACGCCATTTCCTAGCAAGCAGTAGTCGCATTTACATTCTTTTGAAGAGAATGCGAGGTATACATAACACTCCGCAATGAATATTATATCTCATCATGAAACATAGGAGTGAGATGCGATATCGCGTTTTGAGATACATTAGAACACTATTGCTATGAAACTTAGACATCTGCAAGCGCTATTTCCTAGCAAGGAAGATACGCATTTACATTCTTTTGAATTTAATACGAGGTATACATGACACATCGCAATGTATATTATACCTTATCATGAAGCATGGAAATGAGATGTGATATCGCGTTTTGAGAAGCATTAGAACTCCATTGCTACGATACGTAGACATCTGCAAACGCTATTTCCTAGCATGGAAGATACGCATTTACATTCTTTTGAAGTTAATACGAGGTATACATGACACATCGCAATGTATATTATACCTTATCATGAAGCATGGAAATGAGATGTGATATCGCGTTTTGAGAAGCATTAGAACTCCATTGCTACGATACGTAGACATCTGCAAACGCTATTTCCTAGCAAGGAAGATTCGCATTTACATTCTTTTGAAGTGAATACGAGGTATACATGACACTTCGCAATGAACATTATATCTTATCATGTGACATATAAGTGGGATGCGATGTCGCGTCTTAAGAAATATTAGAACCCTATTGCCTCGATGTGGAGATATCTGCAAACTCTATTTCCTAGCATGGAAGTGTCGCATTTACATTCCTTTGAAGTGAATTCGAGGTATACATGACACTTCGGAATGAATACTATATCTTATCACGAAACATACAAATGAGATGCGATATCGCGATTTAAGTAGCATTAGAACTCTATTGCTACGATACGTAGACATCTGCAAACGCTATTTCCTAGCAAGCAGTAGTCGCATTTACATTCTTTTGAAGTGAATACGAGGTATACATGACACTTCGCAATAAATATTATATCTTATCTAGAATCATAGAAGTGAGATGAGATATCGCGTTTTAAGAAGCGTTAGAAACACATTGCCTCGAGGCGTAGACATCTGCAGACGCTATTTGCTACCATGGAAGTGTCGCACTTACATTCTTTTGAAGTGAATACGAGGTATACATGACACTTCGCAATGAATATTATATCTTATCATGAAGCATAGAAATGAGATGCGATATCGCGTTTTGAGAAGCATTAGAACACTATTGCTATGAAACGTAGACATCTGCAAACGCTATTTCCTAGCAACGAATAGTCGCATTTACATTCTTTTGAAGTGAATACGAGGTGTACATGACACTTCGCAATGAATATTATATCTTATCACGAAACATATAAATGGGATGCGATATCGCGGTTTAAGTAGCACTAGAACTCTATTGCTACGATACGTGGAGGCCTGCGAAGGCTATTTCCTTGCAAGCAATAGTCGCATTTACTTTCTTTTGAATTGATTACGAGGTGTACATGACACTTCGCAATGAATATTATATCTTATCAGGAAACATAGAAATGAGATGCGATATCGCGTTTTGAGAAGCATTAGAACTCTTTTGCTACGATACGTAGACATCTGCAGACGCTATTTCCTAGCATGGAAGTGTCGCATTTACATTCTTTTGAAGTGAATACGAGGTGTACATGACACTTCGCAATGAATATTACATCTTATCATGAAACATAGGAGTGAGATGCGATATCGCGTTTTAAGAAGCATTAGAACTCTATTGCCTCAATGCGGAGATATCTGCAAGGGCTATTTCCTAGCATGGAAATGTCGCATTTAGATTCTTTTGAAGTGAATTCGAGGTATACATGACACTATGGAATGAATACTATAACTTATCACGAAACATAGAAATGAGATGCGATATCGCGATCTAAGAAGCATTAGAACTCTATTGCTACGATACGTAGGCATCTGCAAACGCTATTTCCTAGCAAGCAATAGCCGCACTTACATTCTTTTGAAGTGAATACAAGATATACATGACCATTCGCAATGAATATTATATCTTATCACGAAACATAGAAATGAGATGCTATATCGCGATTTAAGTAGCATTAGAACTCTATTGCTACTATACGTAAACATCTGAATACGCTATTTCCTACCAAGGAAGTGTCGCATTTACATTCTTTTCAAGTGAATACGAGGTATACTTGACACTTCGCAATGAAAATTATATCTTATCATGAGACATAGGAGTGAGATGCGATATCGCGTTTTAAGAAGCATTAGAACTCTATTGCCTCGACGCGTAGACATCTGCAGACGCTATTTCCTAGCATGGAAGTGTCGCATTTACATTCTTTTGAAGTGAATACGAGGTGTACATGACACTTCGCAATGAATATTATATCTTATCAGGAAACATAGAAATGAGATGCGATATCGCGTTTTGAGAAGCATCAGAACTCTATTGCTACGATACATAGACATCTGCAAACGCTATTTCCTAGCAAGCAATAGTCGCATTTACATTCTTCTGAAGTGAATTCGAGGTTTACATGACACTTCGGAATGAATATTATAACTTATCACGAAACATAGAAATGAGATGCGATATCGCGATCTAAGAAGCATTAGAACTCTACTGCTACGATGCGTAGGCATCTGCAAACGCTATGCCCTATCAAGGAATAGTCGCATTTACATTCCATTGATGTGTATACGAGGTACATATGACACTTCGCAATGAATATTATATCTTATAATGAATCATAGAAATGAGATGCGATATCGCGATCTAAGAAGCATTAGTAATCTATTGCCTCGACGCATAGACATCTGCAGACGCTATTTCCTAGCATGGAAGTGTCGCATTTTCAATCTTTTGTAGTGAATGCGAGGTGTACATAACACTCCGCAATGAATATTATATCTCATCATGAAACATAGGAGTGAGATGCGATATCGCGTTTTGAGATACATTAGAACACTATTGCTATGAAACTTAGACATCTGCAAGCGCTATTTCCTAGCAAGGAAGATACGCATTTACATTCTTTTGAAGTTAATACGAGCTATACATGACACATCGCAATGTATATTATACCTTATCATGAAGCATGGAAATGAGATGTGATATCGCGTTTTGAGAAGCATTAGAACTCCATTGCTACGATACGTAGACATCTGCAAACGCTATTTCCTAGCAAGGAAGATTCGCATTTACATTCTTTTGAAGTGAATACGAGGTATACATGACACTTCGCAATGAACATTATATCTTATCATGTGACATATAAGTGGGATGCGATGTCGCGTCTTAAGAAATATTAGAACCCTATTGCCTCGATGTGGAGATATCTGCAAACTCTATTTCCTAGCATGGAAGTGTCGCATTTACGTTCCTTTGAAGTGAATTCGAGGTATACATGACACTTCGGAATGAATACTATATCTTATCACGAAACATACAAATGAGATGCGATATCGCGATTTAAGTAGCATTAGAACTCTATTGCTACGATACGTAGACATCTGCAAACGCTATTTCCTAGCAAGCAGTAGTCGCATTTACATTCTTTTGAAGTGAATACGAGGTATACATGACACTTCGCAATAAATATTATATCTTATCTAGAATCATAGAAGTGAGATGAGATATCGCGTTTTAAGAAGCGTTAGAAACTCATTGCCTCGAGGCGTAGACATCTGCAGACGCTATTTGCTACCATGGAAGTGTCGCACTTACATTCTTTTGAAGTGAATACGAGGTATACATGACACTTCGCAATGAATATTATATCTTATCATGAAGCATAGAAATGAGATGCGATATCGCGTTTTGAGAAGCATTAGAACACTATTGCTATGAAACGTAGACATCTGCAAGCGCTATTTCCTATCAAGGAAGATACGCATTTACATTCTTTTGAAGTGAAAACACGGTATACATGACACATCGCAAAGAATATTATATCTTATCATGAAGCATAGAAATGAGATGTGATATCGCGTTTTGAGAAGCATTAGAACTCCATTGCTACGATACGTAGACATCTGCAAACGCTATTTCCTAGCAAGGAAGATTCGCATTTACATTCCTTTGAAGTGAATACGAGGTATACATGACACTACGCAATGAATATTATATCTTATCATGAAGCATAGAAATGAGATGCGATATCGCGTTTTGAGATGCATTAGAACACTATTGCTATGAAACTTAGACATCTGCAAGCGCTATTTCCTAGCAAGGAAGATACGCATTTACATTCTTTTGAAGTGAATACGAGGTATACATGACAATTCGCAATGAACATTATATCTTATCATGTAACATATAAGTGAGATGCGATATCGCGTCTTAAGAAATATTAGAACCCTATTGCCTCGATGTGGAGATATCTGCAAACTCTATTTCCTAGCATGGAAGTGTCGCATCTACAATCCTTTGAAGTGAATTCGAGGTATACATGACACTTCGGAATGATTACTATATCTTATCACGAAACATACAAATGAGATGCGATATCGCGATTTAAGTAGCATTAGAACTCTATTGCTACGATACGTAGACATCTGCAAACGCTATTTCCTAGCAAGCAGTAGTCGCATTTACATTCTTTTGAAGTGAATACGAGGTATACATAACACTTCGCAATGAATATTATCTCTTATCACGAAACATAGAAATGAGATGCGATATCGCGATCTAAGCAGCATTAGAACTCCATTTCTACGATACGTCGGCATCTGCAAACGCTATTTCCAAGGAAGGAATAGTCGCATTTACATTCTTTTGAAGTGAATACGAGGTATACATGACACTTCGCAATAAATATTATATCTTATCTAGAATCATAGAAGTGAGATGCGATATCGCGTTTTAAGAAGCGTTAGAAACTTATTGCCTCGAGGCGTAGACATCTGCAGACGCTATTTGCTACCATGGAAGTGTCGCACTTACATTCTTTTGAAGTGAATACGAGGTATACATGACACTTCGCAATGAATATTATATCTTATCATGAAGCATAGAAATGAGATGCGATATCGCGTTTTGAGAAGCATTAGAACACTATTGCTATGAAACGTAGACATCTGCAAGCGCTATTTCCTAGCAAGGAAGATAAGCATTTACATTCTTTTGAAGTGAATACGAGGTATACATGACACATCGCAAAGAATATTATATCTTATCATGAAGCATAGAAATGAGATGTGATATCGCGTTTTGAGAGGCATTAGAACTCCATTGCTACGATACGTAGACATCTGCAAACGCTATTTCCTAGCAAGGAAGATTCGCATTTACATTCTTTTGAAGTGAATACGAGGTATACATGACACTTGGCAATGAATATTATATCTTATCATGAAGCATAGAAATGAGATGCGATATCGCGTTCTGAGATGCATTAGAACACAATTGCTATGAAACTTAGACATCTGCAAGCGCTATTTCCTAGCAAGGAAGATACGCATTTACATTCTCTTGAAGTGAATACGAGGTATACATGACACATCGCAATGTATATTATACCTTATCATGAAGCATGGAAATGAGATGTGATATCGCGTTTTGAGAAGCATTCGAACTCCATTGCTACGATACGTGGACATCAGCAAACGCTATTTCCTAGCAAGGAAGATTCGCATTTACATTCTTTTGAAGTGAATACGAGGAATACATGACACTTCGAAATGAACATTATATCTTATCATGTAACATATAAGTGAGGTGCGACATCGCGTCTTAAGAAATATTAGAACCCTATTGCCTCGATGTGGAGATATCTGCAAACTCTATTTCCTAGCATGGAAGTGTCGCATTTACATTCCTTTGAAGTGAATTCGAGGTATACATGACACTTCGGAATGAATACTATATCTTATCACGAAACATACAAATGGGATGCGATATCGCGATCTACGCAGCATTAGAACTCTATTTCTACGATACGTCGGCATCTGCAAACGCTATTTCCTAGGAAGGAATACTCGCATTTACATTCTTTTGAAGTGAATACGAGGTATACATGACATTTCGCAATGAATATTATATCTTATCTAGAATCATAGAAGTGAGATGCGATATCGCGTTTTAAGAAGCGTTAGAAACTTATTGCCTCGAGGCGTAGACATCTGCAGACGCTATTTGCTACCATGGAAGAGTCGCACTTACATTCTTTTGAAGTGAATACGAGGTATACATGACACTTCGCAATGAATATTATATCTTATCATGAAGCATAGAAATGAGATGCGATATCGCGTTTTGAGAAGCATTAGAACACTATTGCTATGAAACGTGGACATCTGCAAGCGCCATTTCCTAGCAAGGAAGATACGCATTTACATTCTTTTGAAGTGAATACGAGGTATACATGACACATCGCAAAGAATATTATATCTTATCATGAAGCATAGAAATGAGATGTGATATCGCGTTTCGAGAAGCATTAGAACTCCATTGCTACGATACGTAGACATCTGCAAACGCTATTTCCTAGCAAGAAAGATTCGCATTTACATTCTTTTGAAGTGAATACGAGGTGTACATGACACTTCGCAATGAATATTATATCTTATCACGAAACATAGAAATGAGATGCGTTATCGCGATCTAAGCAGCATTAGAACTCTATTTCTACGATACGACGGCATCTGCAAACGCTATTTCCTAGCAAGGAATAGTCGCATTTACATTCTTTTGAAGTGAATACGAGGTATACATGACACTTCGGAATGAATATTATAACTTATCACGAAACATAGAAATGAGATGCGATATCGCGATCTAAGCAGCATTAGAACTCTATTGCTACGATACGTAGGCATCTGCAAACGCTATTTCCTAGCAACGAATAGTCGCATTTACATTCTTTTGAAGTGAATACGAGGTATACATGACACTTCGCAATGAATATTATATCTTATCATGAATCATAGAAGTGAGATGCGATATCGCGTTTTGAGAAGCATTAGAACTCTATGGCATCGACGCGGAGACATCAGCAAACGCTATTTCCTAGCATGGAAGTGTCGCACTTACATTCTTTTGAAGTGAATACGAGGTGTACATGACACTTCGCAGTGAATATTATATCTTATCACGAAACATATAAATGGGATGCGATATCGCGGTTTAAGTAGCACTAGAACTCTATTGCTACGATACGTGGAGGCCTGCGAAGGCTATTTCCTTGCAAGCAATAGTCGCATTTACTTTCTTTTGAATTGATTACGAGGTGTACATGACACTTCGCAATGAATATTATATCTTATCAGGAAACATAGAAATGAGATGCGATATCGCGTTTTGAGAAGCATTAGAACTCTATTGCTACGATACGTAGACATCTGCAGACGCTATTTCCTAGCATGGAAGTGTCGCATTTACATTCTTTGAAGTGAATACGAGGTGTACATGACACTTCGCAATGAATATTACATCTTATCATGAAACATAGGAGTGAGATGCGATATCGCGTTTTAAGAAGCATTAGAAATCTATTGCCTCAATGCGGAGATATCTGCAAGGGCTATTTCCTAGCATGGAAATGTCGCATTTAGATTCTTTTGAAGTGAATTGGTGGTATACATGACACTATGGAATGAATACTATAACTTATCACGAAACAGAAATGAGATGCGATATCGCGATCTAAGAAGCATTAGAACTCTATTGCTACGATACGTAAGGCATCTGCAAACGCTATTTCCTAGCAAGCAATAGCCGCACTTACATTCTTTTGAAGTGAATACAAGATATACATGACCATTCGCAATGAATATTATATCTTATCACGAAACATAGAAATGAGATGCTATATCGCGATTTAAGTAGCATTAGAACTCTATTGCTACTATACGTAAACATCTGAATACGCTATTTCCTACCAAGGAAGTGTCGCATTTACATTCTTTTCAAGTGAATACGAGGTATACTTGACACTTCGCAATGAAAATTATATCTTATCATGAGACATAGGAGTGAGATGCGATATCGCGTTTTAAGAAGCATTAGAACTCTATTGCCTCGACGCGTAGACATCTGCAGACGCTATTTCCTAGCATGGAGGTGTCGCATTTACATTCTTTTGAAGTGAATACGAGGTGTACATGACACTTCGCAATGAATATTATATCTTATCAGGAAACATAGAAATGAGATGCGATATCGCGTTTTGAGAAGCATTAGAACTCTATTGCTACGATACATAGACATCTGCAAACGCTATTTCCTAGCAAGCAATAGTCGCATTTACATTCTTCTGAAGTGAATTCGAGGTTTACATGACACTTCGGAATGAATATTATAACTTATCACGAAACATAGAAATGAGATGCGATATCGCGATCTAAGAAGCATTAGAACTCTACTGCTACGATGCGTAGGCATCTGCAAACGCTATGCCCTATCAAGGAATAGTCGCATTTACATTCCATTGATGTGTATACGAGGTACACATGACACTTCGCAATGAATATTATATCTTATAATGAATCATAGAAATGAGATGCGATATCGCGATCTAAGAAGCATTAGTAATCTATTGCCTCGACGCATAGACATCTGCAGACGCTATTTCCTAGCATGGAAGTGTCGCATTTTCAATCTTTTGTAGTGAATGCGAGGTATACATAACACTCCGCAATGAATATTATATCTCATCATGAAACATAGGAGTGAGATGCGATATCGCGTTTTGAGATACATTAGAACACTATTGCTATGAAACTTAGACATCTGCAAGCGCTATTTCCTAGCAAGGAAGATACGCATTTACATTCTTTTGAAGTTAATACGAGGTATACATGACACATCGCAATGTATATTATACCTTATCATGAAGCATGGAAATGAGATGTGATATCGCGTTTTGAGAAGCATTAGAACTCCATTGCTACGATACGTAGACATCTGCAAACGCTATTTCCTAGCAAGGAAGATTCGCATTTACATTCTTTTGAAGTGAATACGAGGTATACATGACACTTCGCAATGAACATTATATCTTATCATGTAACATATAAGTGGGATGCGATGTCGCGTCTTAAGAAATATTAGAACCCTATTGCCTCGATGTGGAGATATCTGCAAACTCTATTTCCTAGCATGGAAGTGTCGCATTTACATTCCTTTGAAGTGAATTCGAGGTATACATGACACTTCGGAATGAATACTGTATCTTATCACGAAACATACAAATGAGATGCGATATTGCGATTTAAGTAGCATTAGAACTCTATTGCTACGATACGTAGACATCTGCAAGCGCTATTTCCTAGCAAGGAAGATACGCATTTACATTCTTTTGAAGTGAAAACACGGTATACATGACACATCGCAAAGAATATTATATCTTATCATGAAGCATAGAAATGAGATGTGATATCGCGTTTTGAGAAGCATTAGAACTCCATTGCTACGATACGTAGACATCTGCAAACGCTATTTCCTAGCAAGGAAGATTCGCATTTACATTCTTTTGAAGTGAATACGAGGTATACATGACACTACGCAATGAATATTATATCTTATCATGAAGCATAGAAATGAGATGCGATATCGCGTTTTGAGATGCATTAGAACACTATTGCTATGAAACTTAGACAACTGCAAGCGCTATTTCCTAGCAAGGAAGATACGCATTTACATTCTTTTGAAGTGAATACGAGGTATACATGACAATTCGCAATGAACATTATATCTTATCATGTAACATATAAGTGAGATGCGATATCGCGTCTTAAGAAATATTAGAACCCTATTGCCTCGATGTGGAGATATCTGCAAACTCTATTTCCTAGCATGGAAGTGTCGCATCTACAATCCTTTGAAGTGAATTCGAGGTATACATGACACTTCGGAATGATTACTATATCTTATCACGAAACATACAAATGAGATGCGATATCGCGATTTAAGTAGCATTAGAACTCTATTGCTACGATACGTAGACATCTCCAAACGCTATTTCCTAGCAAGCAGTAGTCGCATTTACATTCTTTTGAAGTGAATACGTGGTATACATAACACTTCGCAATGAATATTATCTCTTATCACGAAACATAGAAATGAGATGCGATATCGCGATCTAAGCAGCATTAGAACCCTATTTCTACGATACGTCGGCATCTGCAAACGCTATTTCCAAGGAAGGAATAGTCGCATTTACATTCTTTTGAAGTGAATACGAGGTATACATGACACTTCGCAATAAATATTATATCTTATCTAGAATCATAGAAGTGAGATGCGATATCGCGTTTTAAGAAGCGTTAGAAACTTATTGCCTCGAGGCGTAGACATCTGCAGACGCTATTTGCTACCATGGAAGTGTCGCCCTTACATTCTTTTGAAGTGAATACGAGGTATACATGACACTTCGCAATGAATATTATATCTTATCATGAAGCATAGAAATGAGATGCGATATCGCGTTTTGAGATGCATTAGAACACAATTGCTATGAAACTTAGACATCTGCAAGCGCTATTTCCTAGCAAGGAGGATACGCATTTTCATTCTCTTGAAGTGAATACGAGGTATACATGACACATCGCAATGTATATTATACCTTATCATGAAGCATGGAAATGAGATGTGATATCGCGTTTTGAGAAGCATTCGAACTCCATTGCTACGATACGTAGACATCAGCAAACGCTATTTCCTAGCAAGGAAGATTCGCATTTACATTCTTTTGAAGTGAATACGAGGAATACATGACACTTCGAAATGAACATTATATCTTATTATGTAACATATAAGTGAGATGCGACATCGCGTCTTAAGAAATATTAGAACCCTATTGCCTCGATGTGGAGATATCTGCAAACTCTATTTCCTAGCATGGAAGTGTCGCATTTACATTCCTTTGAAGTGAATTCGAGGTATACATGACACTTCGGAATGAATACTATATCTTATCACGAAACATACAAATGAGATGCGATATCGCGATCTACGCAGCATTAGAACTCTATTTCTACGATACGTCGGCATCTGCAAACGCTATTTCCTAGGAAGGAATACTCGCATTTACATTCTTTTGAAGTGAATACGAGGTATACATGACATTTCGCAATGAATATTATATCTTATCTAGAATCATAGAAGTGAGATGCGATATCGCGTTTTAAGAAGCGTTAGAAACTTATTGCCTCGAGGCGTAGACATCTGCAGACGCTATTTGCTACCATGGAAGAGTCGCACTTACATTCTTTTGAAGTGAATACGAGGTATACATGACACTTCGCAATGAATATTATATCTTATCATGAAGCATAGAAATGAGATGCGATATCGCGTTTTGAGAAGCATTAGAACACTATTGCTATGAAACGAGGACATCTGCAAGCGCCATTTCCTAGCAAGGAAGATACGCATTTACATTCTTTTGAAGTGAATACGAGGTATACATGACACATCGCAAAGAATATTATATCTTATCATGAAGCATAGAAATGAGATGTGATATCGCGTTTCGAGAAGCATTAGAACTCCATTGCTACGATACGTAGACATCTGCAAACGCTATTTCCTAGCAAGAAAGATTCGCATTTACATTCTTTTGAAGTGAATACGAGGTGTACATGACACTTCGCAATGAATATTATATCTTATCACGAAACATAGAAATGAGATGCGTTATCGCGATCTAAGCAGCATTAGAACTCTATTTCTACGATACGACGGCATCTGCAAACGCTATTTCCTAGCAAGGAAGATACGCATTTACATTCTTTTGAAGTGAAAACACGGTATACATGACACATCGCAAAGAATATTATATCTTATCATGAAGCATAGAAATGAGATGTGATATCGCGTTTTGAGAAGCATTAGAACTCCATTGCTACGATACGTAGACATCTGCAAACGCTATTTCCTAGCAAGGAAGATTCGCATTTACATTCTTTTGAAGTGAATACGAGGTATACATGACACTACGCAATGAATATTATATCTTATCATGAAGCATAGAAATGAGATGCGATATCGCGTTTTGAGATGCATTAGAACACTATTGCTATGAAACTTAGACATCTGCAAGCGCTATTTCCTAGCAAGGAAGATACGCATTTACATTCTTTTGAAGTGAATACGAGGTATACATGACAATTCGCAATGAACATTATATCTTATCATGTAACATATAAGTGAGATGCGATATCGCGTCTTAAGAAATATTAGAACCCTATTGCCTCGATGTGGAGATATCTGCAAACTCTATTTCCTAGCATGGAAGTGTCGCATCTACAATCCTTTGAAGTGAATTCGAGGTATACATGACACTTCGGAATGATTACTATATCTTATCACGAAACATACAAATGAGATGCGATATCGCGATTTAAGTAGCATTAGAACTCTATTGCTACGATACGTAGACATCTCCAAACGCTATTTCCTAGCAAGCAGTAGTCGCATTTACATTCTTTTGAAGTGAATACGTGGTATACATAACACTTCGCAATGAATATTATCTCTTATCACGAAACATAGAAATGAGATGCGATATCGCGATCTAAGCAGCATTAGAACTCTATTTCTACGATACGTCGGCATCTGCAAACGCTATTTCCAAGGAAGGAATAGTCGCATTTACATTCTTTTGAAGTGAATACGAGGTATACATGACACTTCGCAATGAATATTATATCTTATCATGAAGCATAGAAATGAGATGCGATATCGCGTTTTGAGAAGCATTAGAACACTATTGCTATGAAACGAGGACATCTGCAAGCGCCATTTCCTAGCATGGAAGTGTCGCATTTACATTCTTTTGAAGTGAATACGAGGTGTACATGACACTTCGCAATGAATATTACATCTTATCATGAAACATAGGAGTGAGATGCGATATCGCGTTTTAAGAAGCATTAGAACTCTATTGCCTCAATGCGGAGATATCTGCAAGGGCTATTTCCTAGCATGGAAATGTCGCATTTAGATTCTTTTGAAGTGAATTCGAGGTATACATGACACTATGGAATGAATACTATAACTTATCACGAAACATAGAAATGAGATGCGATATCGCGATCTAAGAAGCATTAGAACTCTATTGCTACGATACGTAGGCATCTGCAAACGCTATTTCCTAGCAAGCAATAGCCGCACTTACATTCTTTTGAAGTGAATACAAGATATACATGACTATTCGCAATGAATATTATATCTTATCACGAAACATAGAAATGAGATGCTATATCGCGATTTAAGTAGCATTAGAACTCTATTGCTACTATACGTAAACATCTGAATACGCTATTTCCTACCAAGGAAGTGTCGCATTTACATTCTTTTCAAGTGAATACGAGGTATACTTGACACTTCGCAATGAAAATTATATCTTATCATGAGACATAGGAGTGAGATGCGATATTGCGTTTTAAGAAGCATTAGAACTCTATTGCCTCGACGCGTAGACATCTGCAGACGCTATTTCCTAGCATGGAGGTGTCGCATTTACATTCTTTTGAAGTGAATACGAGGTGTACATGACACTTCGCAATGAATATTATATCTTATCAGGAAACATAGAAATGAGATGCGATATCGCGTTTTGAGAAGCATTAGAACTCTATTGCTACGATACATAGACATCTGCAAACGCTATCTCCTAGCAAGCAATAGTCGCATTTACATTCTTCTGAAGTGAATTCGAGGTTTACATGACACTTCGGAATGAATATTATAACTTATCACGAAACATAGAAATGAGATGCGATATCGCGATCTAAGAAGCATTAGAACTCTACTGCTACGATGCGTAGGCATCTGCAAACGCTATGCCCTATCAAGTAATAGTCGCATTTACATTCCATTGATGTGTATACGAGGTACACATGACACTTCGCAATGAATATTATATCTTATAATGAATCATAGAAATGAGATGCGATATCGCGATCTAAGAAGCATTAGTAATCTATTGCCTCGACGCATAGACATCTGCAGACGCTATTTCCTAGCATGGAAGTGTCGCATTTTCAATCTTTTGTAGTGAATGCGAGGTATACATAACACTCCGCAATGAATATTATATCTCATCATGAAACATAGGAGTGAGATGCGATATCGCGTTTTGAGATACATTAGAACACTATTGCTATGAAACTTAGACATCTGCAAGCGCTATTTCCTAGCAAGGAAGATACGCATTTACATTCTTTTGAAGTTAATACGAGGTATACATGACACATCGCAATGTATATTATACCTTATCATGAAGCATGGAAATGAGATGTGATATCGCGTTTTGAGAAGCATTAGAACTCCATTGCTACGATACGTAGACATCTGCAAACGCTATTTCCTAGCAAGGAAGATTCGCATTTACATTCTTTTGAAGTGAATACGAGGTATACATGACACTTCGCAATGAACATTATATCTTATCATGTAACATATAAGTGGGATGCGATGTCGCGTCTTAAGAAATATTAGAACCCTATTGCCTCGATGTGGAGATATCTGCAAACTCTATTTCCTAGCATGGAAGTGTCGCATTTACATTCCTTTGAAGTGAATTCGAGGTATACATGACACTTCGGAATGAATACTATATCTTATCACGAAACATACAAATGAGATGCCATATCGCGATTTAAGTAGCATTAGAACTCTATTGCTACGATACGTAGACATCTGCAAACGCTATTTCCTAGCAAGCAGTAGTCGCATTTACATTCTTTTGAAGTGAATACGAGGTATACATGACACTTCGCAATAAATATTATATCTTATCTAGAATCATAGAAGTGAGATGAGATATCGCGTTTTAAGAAGCGTTAGAAACTCATTGCCTCGAGGCGTAGACATCTGCAGACGCTATTTGCTACCATGGAAGTGTCGCACTTACATTCTTTTGAAGTGAATCCGAGGTGTACATGACACTTCGCAATGAATATTATATCTAATCATGAAGCATAGAAATGAGATGCGATATCGCGTTTTGAGATGCATTAGAACACTATTGCTATGAAACGTAGACATCTGCAAGCGCTATTTCCTAGCAAGGAAGATACGCATTTACATTCTTTTGAAGTGAAAACACGGTATACATGACACATCGCAAAGAATATTATATCTTATCATGAAGCATAGAAATGAGATGTGATATCGCGTTTTGAGAAGCATTAGAACTCCATTGCTACGATACGTAGACATCTGCAAACGCTATTTCCTAGCAAGGAAGATTCGCATTTACATTCTTTTGAAGTGAATACGAGGTATACATGACACTACGCAATGAATATTATATCTTATCATGAAGCATAGAAATGAGATGCGATATCGCGTTTTGAGATGCATTAGAACACTATTGCTATGAAACTTAGACATCTGCAAGCGCTATTTCCTAGCAAGGAAGATACGCATTTACATTCTTTTGAAGTGAATACGAGGTATACATGACAATTCGCAATGAACATTATATCTTATCATGTAACATATAAGTGAGATGCGATATCGCGTCTTAAGAAATATTAGAACCCTATTGCCTCGATGTGGAGATATCTGCAAACTCTATTTCCTAGCATGGAAGTGTCGCATCTACAATCCTTTGAAGTGAATTCGAGGTATACATGACACTTCGGAATGATTACTATATCTTATCACGAAACATACAAATGAGATGCGATATCGCGATTTAAGTAGCATTAGAACTCTATTGCTACGATACGTAGACATCTGCAAACGCTATTTCCTAGCAAGCAGTAGTCGCATTTACATTCTTTTGAAGTGAATACGAGGTATACATAACACTTCGCAATGAATATTATCTCTTATCACGAAACATAGAAATGAGATGCGATATCGCGATCTAAGCAGCATTAGAACTCTATTTCTACGATACGTCGGCATCTGCAAACGCTATTTCCAAGGAAGGAATAGTCGCATTTACATTCTTTTGAAGTGAATACGAGGTATACATGACACTTCGCAATAAATATTATATCTTATCTAGAATCATAGAAGTGAGATGCGATATCGCGTTTTAAGAAGCGTTAGAAACTTATTGCCTCGAGGCGTAGACATCTGCAGACGCTATTTGCTACCATGGAAGTGTCGCACTTACATTCTTTTGAAGTGAACACGAGGTATACATGATACTTCGCAATGAATATTACATCTTATCATGAAACATAGGAGTGAGATGCGATATCGCGTTTTAAGAAGCATTAGAACTCTATTGCCTCAATGCGGAGATATCTGCAAGGGCTATTTCCTAGCATGGAAATGTCGCATTTAGATTCTTTTGAAGTGAATTCGAGGTATACATGACACTTCGGAATGAATACTATATCTTATCACGAAACATACAAATGAGATGCGATATCGCGATCTACGCAGCATTAGAACTCTATTTCTACGATACGTCGGCATCTGCAAACGCTATTTCCTAGGAAGGAATACTCGCATTTACATTCTTTTGAAGTGAATACGAGGTATACATGACATTTCGCAATGAATATTATATCTTATCTAGAATCATAGAAGTGAGATGCGATATCGCGTTTTAAGAAGCGTTAGAAACTTATTGCCTCGAGGCGTAGACATCTGCAGACGCTATTTGCTACCATGGAAGAGTCGCACTTACATTCTTTTGAAGTGAATACGAGGTATACATGACACTTCGCAATGAATATTATATCTTATCATGAAGCATAGAAATGAGATGCGATATCGCGTTTTGAGAAGCATTAGAACTCCATTGCTACGATACGTAGACATCTGCAAACGCTATTTCCTAGCAAGCAGTAGTCGCATTTACATTCTTTTGAAGTGAATACGAGGTATACATGACACTTCGCAATAAATATCATATCTTATCTAGAATCATAGAAGTGAGATGCGATATCGCGTTTTAAGAAGCGTTAGAAACTTATTGCCTCGAGGCGTAGACATCTGCAGACGCTATTTGCTACCATGGAAGTGTCGCACTTACATTCTTTTGAAGTGAATACGAGGTATACATGACACTTCGCAATGAATATTATATCTTATCATGAAGCATAGAAATGAGATGCGATATCGCGTTTTGAGAAGCATTAGGACTCCATTGCTACGATACGTAGACATCTGCAAACGCTATTTCCTAGCAAGGAAGATTCGCATTTACATTCTTTTGAAGTGAATACGAGGTATACATGACACTACGCAATGAATATTATATCTTATCATGAAGCATAGAAATGAGATGCGATATCGCGTTTTGAGATGCATTAGAACACTATTGCTATGAAACTTAGACATCTGCAAGCGCTATTTCCTAGCAAGGAAGATACGCATTTACATTCTTTTGAAGTGAATACGAGGTATACATGACAATTCGCAATGAACATTATATCTTATCATGTAACATATAAGTGAGATGCGATATCGCGTCTTAAGAAATATTAGAACCCTATTGCCTCGATGTGGAGATATCTGCAAACTCTATTTCCTAGCATGGAAGTGTCGCATCTACAATCCTTTGAAGTGAATTCGAGGTATACATGGCACTTCGGAATGATTACTATATCTTATCACGAAACATACAAATGAGATGCGATATCGCTGATTTAAGTAGCATTAGAACTCTATTGCTACGATACGTAGACATCTGCAAACGCTATTTCCTAGCAAGCAGTAGTCGCATTTACATTCTTTTGAAGTGAATACGAGGTATACATAACACTTCGCAATGAATATTATCTCTTATCACGAAACATAGAAATGAGATGCGATATCGCGATCTAAGCAGCATTAGAACTCTATTTCTACGATACGTCGGCATCTGCAAACGCTATTTCCAAGGAAGGAATAGTCGCATTTACATTCTTTTGAAGTGAATACGAGGTATACATGACACTTCGCAATAAATATTATATCTTATCTAGAATCATAGAAGTGAGATGCGATATCGCGTTTTAAGAAGCGTTAGAAACTTATTGCCTCGAGGCGTAGACATCTGAATACGCTATTTCCTAGCAAGGAAGTGTCGCATTTACATTCGTTTGGAGTGAATGCGAGGTATACATGACACTTCGCAATTAATATTATATCTTATCATGAAACATAGAAGAGAGATGCGATATCGCGTTTCAAGAAGCATTAGAACTCTATGGCCTCGATGCGGAGACATCTGCAAACGCTATTTCCTAGCAAGCAATAGTCGCATTTACATTCTTTTGAAGTGAATTCGAGGTTTACATGACACTTCGGAATGAATATTATAACTTATCACGAAACATAGAAATGAGATGCGATATCGCTATTTAAGTAGCATTAGAACTCTATTGCTACGGTACGTGGACATCTGAATTCGCTATTTCCTAGCATGGAAGTGTCGCATTTACATTCGTTTGGAGTGAATGCGAGGTATACATGACACTTCGCAATGAATATTATATCTTATCATGAAACATAGAAGTGAGATGCGACATCGCGTTTTAAGAAGCATTAGAGCTCTATTGCCTCTATGTGTAGACATCTGCAGACGCTATTTCCTAGCAAGGAAGATTCTCACTTACATTCTTTTGAAGTGAATACGAGGTTTACATGACACTTCGCAATGAACATTACATCTTATCACGAAACATAGAAATGAGATGCGATATCGCGATCTAAGCAGCATTGGAACTCAATTTTTACGATACGTAGGCATCTGCAAACGCCGTTCCCTAGCAAGGAATAGTCGCATTTACATTCTTTTGAAGTGAATACGAGGTATACATAACACTTCGCAATGAATATTATATCTTATCATGAATCATAGAAGTGAGATGCGATATCGCGTTTTAAGAAGCATTAGAAACTTATTGCATCGACGCGTAGATATCTACAGACGCTATTTGCTAGCATGGAAGTGTCGCATTTACATTCTTTTGAAGTGAATACGAGGTATACATGACACTTCGCAATGAATATTATATCTTATCATGAAGCATAGAAACGAGTTGCGATATCGCGTTTTGAGAAGCATTAGAACACTTTTGCTATGAAACGTAGACATCTGCAAGCGCTATTTCCTAGCAAGGAAGATACGCATTTACATTCTTTTGAAGTGAATACGAGGTATACATGACACATCGCAATGAATATTATATCTTATCATGAAGCATAGAAATGAGATGTCATATCGCGTTTTGAGAAGCATTAGAACTCCATTGCTACGATACGTAGACATCTGCAAACGCTTTTTCCTAGCATAGAAGTGTCGCATTTACATTCTTTTGAAGTGAATACGAGGTGTACATGACACTTCGCAATGAATATTATATCTTATCACGAAACATAGAAATGAGATGCGATATCGCGATCTAAGCAGCATTAGAACTCTATTTCTACGATACGTCGGCATCTGCAAACGCTATTTCCTAGCAAGGAATAGTCGCATTTACATTCTTTTGAAGTGAATACGAGGTATACATGACACTTCGCAATGAATATTATATCTTATCATGAAGCATAGAAATGAGATGCGATATCGCGTTTGGAGAAGCATTAGAACACTACTGCTATGAAACGTAGACATCTGCAAGCTCCATTTCCTAGCAAGGAAGATACGCATTTACATTCTTTTGAAGTGAATACGAGGTATACATGACACATCGCGATGAATATTATATCTTATCATGAAGCATAGAAATGAGATGTGATATCGCGTTTTGAGAAGCATTAGAACTCCATTGCTACGATACGTAGACATCTGCAAACGCTATTTCCTAGCAAGGAAGATTCGCATTTTCATTCTTTTGAAGTGAATACGAGGTATACATGACACTTCGCAATGAATATTACATCTTATCATGAAGCACAGAAATGAGATGCGATATCGCGTCTTAAGAAGCATTAGAACACTATTGCCTCGATGCGGAGATATCTGCAAACGCAATTTCCTAGTATGGAAGTGTCGCATTTACATTCTTTTGAAGTGAATTCGAGGTATACATGACACTTCGGAATGAATATTAAAATTTATCACGAAACATAGAAATGAGATGCGATATCGCGATTTAAGTAGGATTAGAACACTATTGCTACGATACGTAGACATCTGAATACGCTATTTCCTAGCAAGGAATAGTCGCATTTACATCCTTTTGAAGTGAATACGAGGTATACATGACACTTCGCAATGAATATTATATCTTATCATGAAATATTGAAGTGGGATGCGATATCGCGTTTTAAGAAGCATTAGAAACTTATTGCCTCGAAGCGTAGACATCTGCAGACTCTATTTCCTAGCATGGAAGTGTAGCATTTACATTCTTTTGAAGTGAATATGAGGTATACATGACACTTCGCAATGAATATTATATCTTATCATGAAGCATAGAAATGAGATGCGATATCGCGTTTTGAGAAGCATTAGAACACTATTGCTACGAAACGTAGACATCTGCAAGCGCTATTTCCTAGCAAGCAATAGTCGCATTTACTTTCTTTTGAAGTGAATACGAGGTGTACATGACACTTCGCAATGAATATTATATCTAATCACGAAACATAGAAATGAGATGCGATATCGCGTTTTAAGAAGCATTAGAAGTCTATGGCCTCGATGCGGAGACTTCTGCAAACGCAATTTCCTAGTATGGAAGTGTCGCATTTACATTCTTTTGAAGTGAATACGATGTATACATGACACTTCGCAATGAATATTATGTCTTATCACGAAACATATATATGAGGTGTCATACCGCGATATAAGTAGCATTAGAACGCTATTGCTACGATATGTAGACATCGGCAAACGCTATTTCCTAGCAAGCAATAGTCGCATTTACATTATTTTGAAATGAATTCGAGGTTTACATGACACTTCGGAATGAATATTACAACTTATCACGAAACATAAATATGAGATGCGATATCGCGATCTAAGAAGCATTAGAACTCCATGGCCTCGATGCGGAGACATCTGCAAACGCTATTTCCTAGCATGGAAGTGCCGCACTTACATTCTTTTGAAGTGAATACGAGGTATACATGACACTTCGCAATGAATATTATATCTTATCATGAAGCATAGAAATGATATGCGATATCGCTATTTAAAAATAGTTAGATCTCTATTGCTTTGGTACGGAGACATCTGCAAATGCTATTTCCTAGCATGGAAGTGTCGCATTTACATTCTTTTGAAGGGAATACGAGGTATGTATCCCGTTTTAAGAAGCATTAGAACACTATTGCTTTGATACGTAGGCATCTGCAAACGCTATATTCCAACAAGGAAGTGTCGCAGTTACATTCATTTGATGTGTATGCGAGGTATATGTGACACTTCGCAATGAATATTATATCATATCATGAAACATAGAAATGAGATGCGATATCCCATTTTAGGAAGCACTAGAAATCTATTGCTTCGATACGTAGACATCTGCAAACGCTATATTCTAACAAGGAAGTGTCGCAGATACATTCACTTGATGTGTATGCGAGGTATAAGTGACACTTCGCAGTGAATATTATATCTTATCATGAAACATAGGAATGTGATGAGTTATCCCGTTTAAGAAGCATTAGAACTCTATTGCTACGATACGTAGACATCTGCAAACGCTACTTCCTAGCAAAGTAGTGTTGCATTTACATTCATTTGAAGTGAATACGAGATATACATGACACTTCGCAATGAATATTATATCTTATAATGAAACATAGGTATGAGGTGCGATATCCCGCTTTAAGAAGCATTAGAAGTCTATTGCTTCGATACGTAGACGTCTTCAAACGCTATTTCCTAGCATGGAAGTGTCGCATTTACATTGTTTGAAGTGAATTCGAGGTATACATGACACTTCGGAATGAATATTACATCTTATCATGAAGCATAGAAATGAGATGCGATATCGCGTTTTGAGAAGCATTAGAACTCCATTGCTACGATACGTAGACATCTGCAAACGCTATTTCCTAGGAAGGAAGATTCGCATTTACATTCTTTTGAAGTGAATACGAGGTATACATGACACTTCACAATGAACATTATATCTTATCATGTAACATATAAGTGAGATGCGATATCGCGTCTTAAGAAGCATTAGAACCCTATTGCCTCGATGTGGAGAAATCTGCAAACGCTATTTCCTAGCAAGCAATGGTCGCATTTACATTCTTTTGAAATGAACTCGAGGTTTACATGACACTTCGGAATGAATATTATAACTTATCACGAAACATAGAAATGAGATGCGATATCGCTATTTAAGTAGCATTAGAACTCTATTGCTACGGTACGTGGACATCTGAATTCGCTATTTCCTAGCATGGAAGTGTCGCATTTACATTCGTTTGGAGTGAATGCGAGGTATACATGACACTTCGCAATGAATATTATATCTTATCATGAAACATAGAAGTGAGATGCGACATCGCGTTTTAAGAAGCATTAGAGCTCTATTGCCTCTATGTGTAGACATCTGCAGACGCTATTTCCTAGCAAGGAAGATTCTCACTTACATTCTTTTGAAGTGAATACGAGGTTTACATGACACTTCGCAATGAACATTACATCTTATCACGAAACATAGAAATGAGATGCGATATCGCGATCTAAGCAGCATTGGAACTCAATTTTTACGATACGTAGGCATCTGCAAACGCCGTTCCCTAGCAAGGAATAGTCGCATTTACATACTTTTGAAGTGAATACGAGGTATACATAACACTTCGCAATGAATATTATATCTTATCATGAATCATAGAAGTGAGATGCGATATCGCGTTTTAAGAAGCATTAGAAACTTATTGCATCGACGCGTAGATATCTACAGACGCTATTTGCTAGCATGGAAGTGTCGCATTTACATTCTTTTGAAGTGAATACGAGGTATACATGACACTTCGCAATGAATATTACATCTTATCATGAAGCACAGAAATGAGATGCGATATCGCGTCTTAAGAAGCATTAGAACACTATTGCCTCGATGCGGAGATATCTGCAAACGCAATTTCCTAGTATGGAAGTGTCGCATTTACATTCTTTTGAAGTGAATTCGAGGTATACATGACACTTCGGAATTAATATTAAAATTTATCACGAAACATAGAAATGAGATGCGATATCGCGATTTAAGTAGGATTAGAACACTATTGCTACGATACGTAGACATCTGAATACGCTATTTCCTAGCAAGGAATAGTCGCATTTACATCCTTTTGAAGTGAATACGAGGTATACATGACACTTCGCAATGAATATTATATCTTATCATGAAATATTGAAGTGGGATGCGATATCGCGTTTTAAGAAGCATTAGAAACTTATTGCCTCGAAGCGTAGACATCTGCAGACTCTATTTCCTAGCATGGAAGTGTAGCATTTACATTCTTTTGAAGTGAATATGAGGTATACATGACACTTCGCAATGAATATTATATCTTATCATGAAGCATAGAAATGAGATGCGATATCGCGTTTTGAGAAGCATTAGAACACTATTGCTACGAAACGTAGACATCTGCAAGCGCTATTTCCTAGCAAGCAATAGTCGCATTTACTTTCTTTTGAAGTGAATACGAGGTGTACATGACACTTCGCAATGAATATTATATCTAATCACGAAACATAGAAATGAGATGCGATATCGCGTTTTAAGAAGCATTAGAAGTCTATGGCCTCGATGCGGAGACTTCTGCAAACGCAATTTCCTAGTATGGAAGTGTCGCATTTACATTCTTTTGAAGTGAATACGATGTATACATGACACTTCGCAATGAATATTATGTCTTATCACGAAACATATATATGAGGTGTCATACCGCGATATAAGTAGCATTAGAACGCTATTGCTACGATATGTAGACATCGGCAAACGCTATTTCCTAGCAAGCAATAGTCGCATTTACATTATTTTGAAATGAATTCGAGGTTTACATGACACTTCGGAATGAATATTACAACTTATCACGAAACATAAATATGAGATGCGATATCGCGATCTAAGAAGCATTAGAACTCCATGGCCTCGATGCGGAGACATCTGCAAACGCTATTTCCTAGCATGGAAGTGCCGCACTTACATTCTTTTGAAGTGAATACGAGGTATACATGACACTTCGCAATGAATATTATATCTTATCATGAAGCATAGAAATGATATGCGATATCGCTATTTAAAAATAGTTAGATCTCTATTGCTTTGGTACGGAGACATCTGCAAATGCTATTTCCTAGCATGGAAGTGTCGCATTTACATTCTTTTGAAGGGAATACGAGGTATGTATCCCGTTTTAAGAAGCATTAGAACACTATTGCTTTGATACGTAGGCATCTGCAAACGCTATATTCCAACAAGGAAGTGTCGCAGTTACATTCATTTGATGTGTATGCGAGGTATATGTGACACTTCGCAATGAATATTATATCATATCATGAAACATAGAAATGAGATGCGATATCCCATTTTAGGAAGCACTAGAAATCTATTGCTTCGATACGTAGACATCTGCAAACGCTATATTCTAACAAGGAAGTGTCGCAGATACATTCACTTGATGTGTATGCGAGGTATAAGTGACACTTCGCAGTGAATATTATATCTTATCATGAAACATAGGAATGTGATGAGTTATCCCGTTTAAGAAGCATTAGAACTCTATTGCTACGATACGTAGACATCTGCAAACGCTACTTCCTAGCAAGGTAGTGTTGCATTTACATTCATTTGAAGTGAATACGAGATATACATGACACTTCGCAATGAATATTATATCTTATAATGAAACATAGGTATGAGGTGCGATATCCCGCTTTAAGAAGCATTAGAAGTCTATTGCTTCGATACGTAGACGTCTTCAAACGCTATTTCCTAGCATGGAAGTGTCGCATTTACATTGTTTGAAGTGAATTCGAGGTATACATGACACTTCGGAATGAATATTACATCTTATCATGAAGCATAGAAATGAGATGCGATATCGCGTTTTGAGAAGCATTAGAACTCCATTGCTACGATACGTAGACATCTGCAAACGCTATTTCCTAGGAAGGAAGATTCGCATTTACATTCTTTTGAAGTGAATACGAGGTATACATGACACTTCACAATGAACATTATATCTTATCATGTAACATATAAGTGAGATGCGATATCGCGTCTTAAGAAGCATTAGAACCCTATTGCCTCGATGTGGAGAAATCTGCAAACGCTATTTCCTAGCAAGCAATGGTCGCATTTACATTCTTTTGAAATGAACTCGAGGTTTACATGACACTTCGGAATGAATATTATAACTTATCACGAGGCATAAAAATGAGATGCGATATCGCGATCTAAGAAACATTAGAACTCTATTGCTACGATACGTAGGCATCTGCAAACGCTATGTCCTAGCAAGGAATAGTCGGATTTACATCCTTTTGATGTGAATACGAGGTATACATGACACTTCGCAATGAATATTATATCTTATAATGGAACATAGAAGAGAGATGCGATATCGCGTTTTAAGAAGCATTAGAACTCTATGGCATCGATGCGGAGACATCAGCAAACGCTATTTCCTAGCATGGAAGTGTCGCATTTACATTCCTTTGAAGTGAATACGAGGTGTACATGACACTTCGCGATGAATATTATATCTTATCACGAAACATATGAATGAGATGCGATATCGCGATCTAAGCAGCATTAGAACTCAATTTCTACGATACGTAGGCATCTGCAAAAGCTATTTCCTAGCAAGGAATAGTCGCATTTACATTCTTTTGAAGTGAATACAAGGTATACATAACACTTCGCAATGAATATTATATCTTATCATGAATCATAGAAGTGAGATGCGATATCGCGTTTTAAGAAGCATTAGAAACTTATTGCCTCGACGCGTAGACATCTGCAGACGCTATTTGCTAGCATGGAAGTGTCGCATTTACATTCTTTTGAAGTGAATACGAGGTATACATGACACTTCGCAATGAATATTATATCTTATCATGAAGCACAGAAATGAGATGCGATATCGCGTTTTGAGATGCATTAGAACACTGTTGCTATGAAACCTAGACATCTGCAAGCGCTATTTCCTAGCAAGGAAGAAACGCATTTACATTCTTTTGAAGTGAATACGAGGTATACATGACACATCGCAATGTATATTATATCTTATCATGAAGCATAGAAATGAGATGTGATATCGCGTTCTGAGAAGCATTAGAACTCCATTGCTACGATACGTAGACATCTGCAAACGCTATTTCCTAGCAAGGAAGATTCGCATTTACATTCCTTTGAAGTGAATACGAGGCATACATGACACTTCGCAATGAACATTATATCTCATCATGTAACATATAAGTGAGATGCGATATCGCGTTTTAAGAAGCATTAGAACCCTATTGCCTCGATGTGGAGATATCTGCAAACTCTATTTCCTAGCATGGATGTGTCGCATTTACATTCTTTTGAAGTGAATTCGAAGTATACATGACAGTTCGGAATGAATATTATATCTTATCACGAAACATACAAATGAGATGCGATATCGCGATTTAAGTAGCATAAGAACTCTATTGCTACGATACGTAGACTTCTGCAAACGCTATTTCCTAGCAAGCAATAGTCGCATTTACTTTCTTTTGAAGTGAATACGAGGTGTACATGACACTTCGCAATGAATATTATATCTAATCACGAAACATAGAAATGAGATGCGATATCGCGTTTTAAGAAGCATTAGAAGTCTATGGCCTCGATGCGGAGACTTCTGCAAACGCAATTTCCTAGTATGGAAGTGTCGCATTTACATTCTTTTGAAGTGAATACGATGTATACATGACACTTCGCAATGAATATTATGTCTTATCACGAAACATATATATGAGGTGTCATGTCGCGATATAAGTAGCATTAGAACGCTATTGCTACGATATGTAGACATCGGCAAACGCTATTTCCTAGCAAGCAATAGTCGCATTTACATTATTTTGAAATGAATTCGAGGTTTACATGACACTTCGGAATGAATATTACAACTTATCACGAAACATAAATATGAGATGCGATATCGCGATCTAAGAAGCATTAGAACTCCATGGCCTCGATGCGGAGACATCTGCAAACGCTATTTCCTAGCATGGAAGTGCCGCACTTACATTCTTTTGAAGTGAATGCGAGGTATACATGACACTTCGCAATGAATATTATATCTTATCATGAAGCATAGAAATGATATGCGATATCGCTATTTAAAAATAGTTAGATCTCTATTGCTTTGATACGGAGACATCTGCAAATGCTATTTCCTAGCATGGAAGTGTCGCATTTACATTCTTTTGAAGGGAATACGAGGTATGTATCCCGTTTTAAGAAGCATTAGAACACTATTGCTTCGATACGTAGGCATCTGCAAACGCTATATTCCAACAAGGAAGTGTCGCAGTTACATTCATTTGATGTGTATGCGAGGTATATGTGACACTTCGCAATGAATATTATATCATATCATGAAACATAGAAATGAGATGCGATATCCCATTTTAGGAAGCACTAGAAATCTATTGCTTCGATACGTAGACATCTGCAAACGCTATATTCTAACAAGGAAGTGTCGCAGATACATTCATTTGATGTGTATGCGAGGTATAAGTGACACTTCGCAGTGAATATTATATCTTATCATGAAACATAGAAATGAGATGCGACATCTCGTTTTAAGAAGTATTAGAACTCTATTGCTTCGATACGTAGACATCTTCAAACGCTATTTCCTAGCATGGAAGTGTCGCATTTACATTCATTTGAAGTGTAGACGAGGAATACATAACACTTCGCAATGAATATTATATCTTATCATGGAACATAGAAATGTGATGAGATATCCCGTTTAAGAAGCATTAGAACTCTATTGCTACGATACGTAGACATCTGCAAACGCTACTTCCTAGCAAGGTAGTGTTGCATTTACATTCATTTGAAGTGAATACGAGATATACATGACATTTCGCAATGAATATTATATCTTATCATGAAACATAGGTATGAGGTGCGATATCCCGCTTTAAGAAGCATTAGAAGTCTATTGCTTCTATACGTAGACGTCTTCAAACGCTATTTCCTAGCATGGAAGTGTCGGATTTACATTCTTTTGAAGTGAATACGCGGTATACGTGACACTTCGCAATGAATATTACATCTTATCGCGAGACATAGGAATGAGTTGCGATAACGCGATTTAAGAAGCATTGGAACTCTATTGCTTCGATACGTAGACATCATCAAACGCTATTTCCTAGCAAGGAAATGTGGCATTTACATTCGTTTGATGTGTAGACGAGGTGTACATAACACTTCGCAATGAATATTATACCATATCATGAAGCATAGAAATGAGATGCGATATCCCGTTTTAAGAAGCATTAGAACTCTATTGCTTCGATACTTAGACATCTGCAAACGCTATTTACGAGGAAGGAAGTGTCGCATTTACATTCGTTTGAAGTGTAGACGAGGAATACAAAACACTTCGCAATGAATATTATATCTTATCATAAAGCATAGAAATGTGATGCGATATCGCGTTTTAAGAAGCTCTAGAACTCTATTGCTACGATACGTAGACATCTGCAAACGTTATTTCCTAGCAAGGATGTGTCGCACTTACATTCATTTGAAGTGTAGGCGAGGTATACATGACACTTCGCATTGAATATTATAGCTTATCATGAAACATAGAAGCGAGAAGCGATATCGCGTTTGGACAGCATTAGGTCTCTATTGCTACGATACGTAGACATCTGGAAACTCTATTTCCAAGCATGGAAGTGTCGCATTTACATTCCTTTGAAGTGAATACGAGGTATACATGACACCTCGCAATGAATAATATATCTTATCATGAGACATAGAGATGAGGTGCGATATCGCGTTTTAAGGAGAATTTGAACTCTATAGCTTCGATACAGAGATATCTGGGAACGTAATTACCTAGAAAGGAAGTGTCGCATTTTGTGACGTAAGGCGTACCGCCTGCCACCCATCAACCTCTTCGCACCCCCCAGCATCAACCCCTGGACGCATGCAACCAGCCAAACTCGCTTGCAGAACCAGCAACTGGAAGTGTTCGCGCGACCATACCTGCACGCGCTCACTCACACCGAGTTCCGCTGCCTCGCTCGCACCGCCGAGTATACCTATCTCGCTCGTACCGGGCACCAGTGTCTCACTCGCACCACCGAGTATACCTGTCTTGCCCGCTCCAAGGACGGGCAGCCCTATCTCCCTCGCACCGAGGATTCCGTCCTGCAGGAAGACGTAGCCGCAGCGCATCACCTGAATGGGGTCTTTTCCAATTCCGGGAACAGGATCTGCTAGAACCTATATATTACTTCTAAGCTAGGACATTCATACCATATCATGACGCATATATAAGAATTCCTAGACCTAAGTTACACTAAGTAAGATGCGGCATGCGCCGCTAGCCCCTCCACGAGCCGCGGGTCCCCACTCACTGGACCGCGCGCTTTCCGCCTCGAGACGCGAGTCCCCCACTCGCGGGACCGCGATCTCCCTACCACGAACGTCCGCGACCGAAGCGCCCCGCGAACCGAGGAGGTCAGAGACGCGTCTCCAGAGCACACACTCTGACTCGAGATCTCCTACCGAGGAGTCGAAACCTCTAGTTCTAGATCGTTAGCCACCTCAATGTGGGGTACAGGCATCGTATTTCTATTTCCAT
Source organism: Xylocopa sonorina (assembly GCF_050948175.1). Classification (NCBI taxonomy): domain Eukaryota; kingdom Metazoa; phylum Arthropoda; class Insecta; order Hymenoptera; family Apidae; genus Xylocopa; species Xylocopa sonorina. The sequence goes on from NW_027490349.1 coordinate 145,662, forward strand.
TTTAACTTAGTCTTAGTCTTAGAATAATTCCAGTTCTTGTATACTTTAAACCTAGAATATATTTTATTTTTACTTTTACTATATCCAAGTACAAGTTCTTCTACCAAGTCTACTATTTCCACATCCATTAATTTTATCAAGTGTTTATAATTCTAGTTCTACTTTTAACATTACATTTAACTACGAATTCTTCCACGGGTTCTTCCATACAACTGGGGTTGCTCTTCATCAAATTGAAGGAGTATAGAAATCGGCTTTGTGACGTTGAGACCGCCGCTTATCCTTCACATCTTAGTCGAAAGTACAGAAAAACCTGGTGAATGAATCGTGCTTCCGGTTTGCGAAGAACGCGACGTGCGACTAGGAAGAATTTCATACGATCACTTGTGCGTGAATATTTGGAGGGCGTTCCGAGAGTCCTCGTATACCAGCGACCTGCCTTCGCACCAGCCCAGACGCCGCTTTCCGAAGCGACCGTCGACGCTTCCGATCCAGACACCACGACACATCACGCCGATTATGCCACATTCAGCATCAACGCTGAGTTCCGACCGCCGTCCTCCTCTTCGCTGGCGACTGATCGAGATTTCCGTAGCAGCCAACAGAACGAAATCCGCTACGATCCCAGCAACGATCCTCCACGCCGTTTCTACGTACAAATCGAGAGAGAAGTCATCGAAAGGTAGGGTCATTCCCTTATTATCACAAGTGTTTCCGCTAGTGTCGCGTCAGCCGAATTGTCGGACCCGGTCTTAACGCGTTCCCGCGGACCGAATTACCGAAAAATAGGCTCTTGTCGTAAAGCCTCCGGAGCAACGGAAAATAGTTTCACCGGACGTGATACCTCGTATTCACCTCAAAAGAATGTAAATGCGACACTTCCTTGCTAGGAAATAAGGTCTCCAGATATCTACGTATCGAAGAAATAGAGCTCTAATGCTTCTTGAATCGCCATATCGCATCCCATTTCTATGTTTCATCATAAGATATAACATTCATTGCGAAGTGTCATGTATACATCGTATTCCTCTCAAGAGAATGTAAATGCGAAACTTCCTTTCTAGGAAATTACGTTTCCAGATGTCTACGTATCGAAGCAAACGAGTTCTAATGTTTCCTAAAACGCGATATCGCATCTCATTTCTATGTTTCATGATAAGACATAATACTCATTGTGCAGTGTTATGTATATCTCGTCTACACTTCAAATGAATGTAAATGCGATACTTCCTTCCTAGGAAATAGCGTTTGCAGATGTCTACGTATCGTAGCAATGGAGTTCTAATGCTTTTTATATCGCGATATCGCATCTCATTTCTATGCTTCATGATAAGATATAATATCCATTGCGAAGTGTCATGTATACTTCGTATTCACTTCAAAAGGATGTAAATGCGACACTTCCTTGCTAGGAAATAGCGTTTCCAGATGACTACGTGTCGAAACAATAGAGTTCTAGTGATTCTAAAAACGCGAGATCGTATCTCACTTCTATGTTTCATGATAAGATATAATATTCATTGCGAAGTGTCATGTATACCTCGATTTCACTTCACAAGAATGTAAATGCAACACTTCCTTGCTAGGAAATATTGTTTGCAGATGTCTACGTATCACAGCAATAGAGTACTAATGCTTCTTAAAACGAGATGTCGTATTTCATTTCTATGTTTCGTAATAAGATATAATATTCATTGTGTAATGTTATGTATACCTCGTATTCACTTCAATGGAATATAAGTGCGACATTTCCTTGGTAGGAAATAGAGTTTGCAGATGTCTACGTATATTAGCAATAGAGTTCTAATGCTTCTCAAAACGCAATACAGCACCTCATTCCTATGTTTCATGATAAGGTATAATATTCATTGCGAAGTGTCATTCATATCTCGTATTCACTTCAAAAGAATGTAAATGCGACACTTCCATGCTAGAAAATAGCGTTTGCAGATGGCTACGTATCGTAGCAATAGAGTTCTAATGCTTCCTAAAACGCGATATCGCATTTCATTTCGATGTTTCATGATAAGATATAATATTCATTGCGAAGTGTCATGTATACCTCGTATTCACTTCAAATAAATGTAAATGCGACACATCCTTACTAGGAAATAGCGTTTCCAGATATCTACGTACCGTAGCTATAGATTTCTTGTGCTTCTTAAAACGGGATATCGCATCTCATTTCTATGTTTCATGACAAGATAAAATGTTCATTGCGAAGTGTCATGTTTGCCTCTTATTCACTTCAAAAGAATGTAAATGCGACACTTCCTTGTTAGGAAATAGCGTTTCCAGATATCTACGTACCGTAGTAATAGATTTCTTGTGCTTCTTAAAACAGGATATCGCATCTCATTTCTACGTTTCATGACAAGATAAATTGTTCATTGCGAAGTGTCATGTTTTCCTCGTATTCACTTCAAAAGAATGTAAATGCGACACTTCCTTCCTAGGAAATAGCGTTTGCAGATGTCTACGTATCGTAGCAATAGAGTTCTAATGCTTCTCAAAACGCGATATCGCATCTCATTCCAATGTTTCATGATAAGATATAATATTCATTGCAAACTGTCATGTATAGCACGTATGTACTTCAAAAGAATGTAAATGCGAAACTTCCATGCTAGGAAATAGCGTTTGCAGATGTCTACGTATCGTAGCAATAGAGATCTAATGCTTCTCAGAACGCGATATCGCAGCTCATTCCTTTGTTTCATGATAAGATATAATATTCATTGCGAAGTGTCATGTATATCTCGTATTCACTTCAAAAGAATGTAAATGCGAAACTTCCATGCTAGGAAATAGCGTTTGCAGATGTCTACGTATCGTAGCAATAGAGTTCCAATGCTTCTCAAAACGCGATATCGCATCTCATTCCTATGTTTCATGATAAGATATAATACTCATTGCGAAGTGTCATGTATATTTCGTATTCACTTCAAAAGAATGTAAATACGACACTTCCATGCTAGGAAATAGCGTTTGAAGATGTTTACGTATCGTAGCAATAGTGTTCTTATGCTTCTTAGAGCGCGATGTCGCATCTCACTTCTATGTTTCATGACAAGATATAATATTCATTGCGACGTGTCATGTATACCTCGTAATTACATCAAAAGAATGTAAATGCGGCACTTCCATGCTAGGAAATAGCGTTTGCAGATGTCTACGTATCGTAGCAGTAGAGTTCTCATGCTTCTTAAAACGCGATATCGCATCTCACTGCTATGTTTCATGATAAGATATAATATTCATTATGGAGTGTTATGTATACCTCGAATTCACTTCATGAGAATGTAAGTGCGACCCTTCCATGCTAGGAAATAGCGTTTGCAGATGTCTACGTATATTAGCAATAGAGTTCTAATGCTCCTTAAAACGCGATACCGCATCTCACTTCTATGTTTCATGATAAGATATAATATTCATTGCGAAGTGTCATGTATACCTCGTATTCACTTCAAAAGGAAGTAAATGCGACACTTGCATGACAGGAAATAGCGTTTGCAGATGGCTACGTATCGTAGCAATAGAATTCTAATGCTTCTTAAAACGCGATGCCGCATCTCACTTCTATGTTTCCTGATAAGATATAATATTCTTTGCGAAGTGTCATGTATACCTCGTATTCACTTCAAAAGAATGTAAATGCGACACTTCCATGCTGGGAAATAGCGTTTGCAGATGTCTATGTACCGTAGCAATAGATTACTTGTGCTTCGTAAAACGGGATATCGCATCCCATTTCTATGTTTCATGACAAGATAAAATATTCATTACGAAGTGTCATGTATACCTCGTATTCACTTCAAAAGAATGTAAATGCGACAGTTCCTTGCTAGGAAATAGCGTTTCCAGATGACCACGTATCGTAAGAATAGTGTTCTGATACTTCTTAAAACGAGATGTCGTATTTCATTCCTATGTTTCGTAATATGATATAATATTCATTGTGTAATGTTATGTATACCTCGTATTCACTTCAATGGAATGTAAGTGCGACATTTCCTTGCTAGGAAATGGCATTTGCAGATGTCTACGTATCGTAGCAATAGAGTTCTAATGCTTCTTAAAACGAGATGTCGCATCTCATTTCTATGTTTCATGATCAGATATAATTTTCATTGCGAAGTGTCATGTATACATCGTACTCACTTCAAAAGTATGTAAATGCGACACTTCCTTGCTAGGAAATAGCGTTTCCAGATGACTACGTGTCGAAACAATAGATTTCTAGTGATTCTAAAAACGCGAGATCGTATCTCACTTCTATGTATCATGATAAGATATAATATTCATTGCGAAGTGTCATGTATACCTCGATTTCACTTCACAAGAATGTAAATGTGACACTTCCTTGCTAGGAAATATTGTTTGCAGATGTCCTCGTATCACAGCAATAGAGTACTAATGCTTCTTAAAACGAGATGTCGTATTTCATTCCTGTGTTTCGTAATAAGATATAATATTCATTGTGTAATGTTATGTATACCTCGTATTCACTTCAGTGGAATGTAAATTAGACACTTCCATGCTAGGAAATAGCGTTTGCAGATGTCTACGTATCACAGCGATAGAGTACTAATGCTACTTACAACGAGATGTCGTATTTCATTTCTATGTTTCGTAATAAGATATAATATTCATTGTGTAATGTTATGTATACCTCGTATTCACTTCAATGGAATATAAGTGCGGCATTTCCTTGGTAGGAAATAGAGTTTGCAGATGTCTACGTATATTAGCAATAGAGTTCTAATGCTTCTCAAAACGCAATACAGCACCTCATTCCTATGTTTCATGATAAGGTATAATATTCATTGCGAAGTGTCATGTATATCTCGCATTCACTTCAAAAGAATGTAAATGCGAAACTTCCATGCTAGTAAATAGCGTTTGCAGATGTCTACGTATCGTAGCAATAGAGTTCTAATGCTTCTCAAAACGCGATATCGCATCTCATTCCTATGTTTCATGATAAGATATAATACTCATTGCGAAGTGTCATGTTTTCCTCGTATTCACTTCAAAAGAATGTAAGTGCGACACTTCCTTTCTAGGAAATAGCGTTTGCAGATGTCTACGTATCGTAGCAATAGAGTTCTAATGCTTCTCAAAACGCGATATCGCATCTCATTCCTATGTTTCATGATAAGATATAATACTCATTGCGAAGTGCCATGTTTGCCTCTTATTCACTTCAAAAGAATGTAAATGCGAAACTTCCATGCTAGGAAATAGCGTTTGCAGATGTCTACGTATCGTAGCAATAGAGTTCCAATGCTTCTCAAAACGCGATATCGCATCTCATTCCTATGTTTCATGATAAGATATAACACTCATTGCGAAGTGTCATGTATATCTCGTATTCACTTCAAAAGAATGTAAATACGACACTTCCATGCTAGGAAATAGCGTTTGAAGATGTTTACGTATCGTAGCAATAGTGTTCTTATGCTTCTTAGAGCGCGATATCGCATCTCACTTCTATGTTTCATGATAAGATATAATATTCATTGCGACGTGTCATGTATACCTCGTAATTACTTCAAAAGAATGTAAATGCGACACTACCATGCTAGGAAATAGCGTTTGCAGATGTCTACGTATCGTAGCAGTAGAGTTCTAATGCTTCTTAAAACGCGATATCGCATCTCACTGCTATGTTTCATGATAAGATATAATATTCATTATGGAGTGTTATGTTTACCTCGTATTCACTTCAAAAGAATGTAAATGCGGCCCTTCCATGCTAGGAAATATTGTTTGTAGATGTCTACGTATCACAGCAATAGAGTACTAATGCTTCTTAAAACGAGATGTAGTATTTCATTTCTATGTTTCGTAATAAGATATAATTTCATTGTGTAAGGTTATGAATACCTCGTATTCACTTCAATGGAATGTAAGTGCGACATTTCCATGCTAGGAAATGGCGTTTGCAGATGTCTACGTATCGTAGCAATAGAGTTCTAATGCTTCTCAAACCGCGATATAGCACCTCATTTCTATGTTTCGTGATAAGATATAATATTCTTTGCGAAGTGTCATGTATATCTCGTATTCACTTCAAAAGAATGTAAATGCGAAACTTCCATGCTAGGAAATAGCGTTTGCAGATGTCTACGTATCGTAGCAATAGAGTTCCAATGCTTCTCAAAACGCGATATCGCATCTCATTCCTATGTTTCATGATAAGATATAATACTCATTGCGAAGTGTCATGTGTATCTCGTATTCACTTCAAAAGAATGTAAATACGACACTTCCATGCTAGGAAATAGCCTTTGCAGATGTCTACGTATCGTAGCAATAGAGTTCTAATGCTTCTTAAAACGGGATACCGCATCTCATTTCTGTGTTTCATGATAAGATATAGTATTCATTGCGAATTGTCATGTATATCTCGTATTCACTTCAAAAGAATGTAAATGCGAAACATCCATGCTAGGAAATAGCGTTTGCAGATGTCTACGCATCGTAGCAATAGAGTTCTAGTGCTCCTTAAATCGCGATATCGCATCTCACTTCTATGTTCCGAGATAGGATATAATATTCATTGTGGGGTGTTATGTATACCTCGTATTCACCTCAAAAGAATGTAAATGCGACACTTCCATGCTAGGAAATAGCGTTTCCAGATATCTACGTACCGTAGCAATAGATTTCTTGTGCTTCTTAAAACGGGATATCGCATCTCATTTCTATGTTTCATGACAAGATAAAATGTTCATTGCGAAGTGTCATGTTTGCCTCTTATTCACTTCAAAAGAATGTAAATGCGACACTTCCTTGTTAGGAAATAGCGTTTCCAGATATCTACGTACCGTAGTAATAGATTTCTTGTGCTTCTTAAAACGGGATATCGCATCTCATTTCTATGTTTCATGACAAGATAAAATGTTCATTGCGAAGTGTCATGTTTTCCTCGTATTCACTTCAAAAGAATGTAAGTGCGACACTTCCTTCCTAGGAAATAGCATTTGCAGATGTCTACGTATCGTAGCAATAGAGTTCTAATGCTTCTCAAAACGCGATATCGCATCTCATTCCTATGTTTCATGATAAGATATAATACTCATTGCGAAGTGCCATGTTTGCCTCTTATTCACTTCAAAAGAATGTAAATGCGAAACTTCCATGCTAGGAAATAGCGTTTGCAGATGTCTACGTATCGTAGCAATAGAGTTCCAATGCTTCTCAAAACGCGATATCGCATCTCATTCCTATGTTTCATGATAAGATATAATACTCATTGCGAAGTGTCATGTACATCTCGTATTCACTTCACAAGAATGTAAATACGACACTTCCATGCTAGGAAATAGCGTTTGAAGATGTTTACGTATCGTAGCAATAGTGTTCTTATGCTTCTTAGAGCGCGATATCGCATCTCACTTCTATGTTTCATGATAAGATATAATATTCATTGCGACGTGTCATGTATACCTCGTAATTACTTCAAAAGAATGTAAATGCGACACTACCATGCTAGGAAATAGCGTTTGCAGATGTCTACGTATCGTAGCAGTAGAGTTCTAATGCTTCTTAAAACGCGATATCGCATCTCACTGCTATGTTTCATGATAAGATATAATATTCATTATGGAGTGTTATGTTTACCTCGTATTCACTTCAAAAGAATGTAAATGCGGCCCTTCCATGCTAGGAAATAGCGTTTGCAGATGTCTACGTATCGTAGCAATAGAGTTCTAATGCTTCTCAAACCGCGATATAGCACCTCATTTCTATGTTTCGTGATAAGATATAATATTCTTTGCGAAGTGTCATGTATATCTCGTATTCACTTCAAAAGAATGTAAATGCGACACTTCCGTGCTAGGAAATAGCGTTTGCAGATGTCTACATATCGTAGCAATACAGATCTAATGCTTTTAAAACGCGATATCGCATCCAACGTCTATGTTTCATGATAAGATAAAATATTCATTGCGAAGTGCCACTTATACCTCGTATACACTTCAAATGAATGTAAATGCGACACTGCATTGCTAGGAAATAGCGTTTACAGATGTCTACGTATAGAAGCAGTAGGGTTCTAATGCTTCTTAAAACGGGATACCGCATCTCATTTCTATGTTTCATGATAAGGTATAATATTAATTGCGAAGTGTCATGTATACCTCGTATTCACTTCAAAAGAATGTAAATGCGACACTTGCATGCTAGGAAATAGCGTTTGCAGATGTCTACGTATCCTAGCAATAGGGTTCTAATGCTTCTTGAAACGAGATGTCGCATTTCATTTCTATGTTTCGTGACAAGATATACTAATCATTGTGGAATGTTATATATACCTCGTATTCACTTCAAAAGAATGTAAATGCGACACTTCCTTGCTAGGAAATATCGTTTCCAGATGACCACGTATCGTAAGAATGGAGTTCTAATACTTCTTAAAAGGAGATATCGCATCTCAATTCTATGTGTCATGATAAGATATAATATCCATTGCGAATTGTCATGCATACCTCGTATTCACTTCAATGGAATGTAAATGCGACATTTCCTTGCTAGGAAATAGAGTTTGCAGATGTCTAAGTATATTAGCAGTAGTATTCTAATGCTTCTCAAAACGCGATATAGCACCTCATTACTATGTTTCATGATAAGATATAATATTCATTGCGAAGTGTCATGTATACCTCGTATTCACTTCAAAAGAATGTAAATGCGACACTTCCTTGCTAGGAAATATCGTTTCCAGATGACCACGTATCGTAAGAATGGAGTTCTAATACTTCTTAAAAGGAGATATCGCATCTCAATTCTATGTGTCATGATAAGATATAATATCCATTGCGAATTGTCATGCATACCTCGTATTCACTTCAATGGAATGTAAATGCGACATTTCCTTGCTAGGAATTAGAGTTTGCAGATGTCTAAGTATATTAGCAGTAGTGTTCTAATGCTTCTCAAAACGCGATATAGCACCTCATTACTATGTTTCATGATAAGATATAATATTCATTGCGAAGTGTCATGTATACCTCGTATTCACTTCAAAAGAATGTAAATGCGACACTTCCTTGCTAGGAAATATCGTTTCCAGATGACCACGTATCGTAAGAATGGAGTTCTAATACTTCTTAAGACGAGATAACGCATCTCAATTCTATGTTTCATGATAAGATATAATATCCATTGCGAATTGTCATGCATACCTCGTATTCACTTCAATGGAATGTAAATGGGACATTTCCTTGCGAGGAAATAGAGTTTGCAGATATCTACTTATATTAGCAATAGAGTTCTAATGCTTCTCAAAACGCGATATAGCACCTCATTCCTATGTTTCATAATAAGATATAATATCCATTGCGAAGTGTCATGTATACCTCGTATTCACTTCAAAAGAATGTAAATGTGACACTTCCATGCTAGGAAATAGCGTTTGCAGATGTCTACGTATCGTAGCAATAGATTTCTAATGCTTCTTAGACGCGATATCGCATCTCACCACTATGTTTCATGATAAGATACAATATTCATTGCGAAGTGTCATGTATACCTCGTACTCACTTCAAAAGAATGTAAATGCGACACTACCTTGCTAGGAAATAGCGTTTGCAGATGTCTACGTATCGTAGCAATAGAGTTCTAATGCTTCTTAAATCGCGATATCGTATCTCACTTCTATGTTTCATGATAAGATATAATATTCATTGCGAAGTGTCATGTATACCTCGTATTCACTTCAAAAGAATGTAAATGCGACACTTCCTGGCGAGGAAATATTGTTTGCAGATGTCTACGTATCGTAGCAATAGAGTTCTAATGCTTCCTAAAATGAGAAGTCGCATTTCATTTCTATGTTTCGTAATAAGATATAATATTCATTGTGGAATGTTATATATACCTCGTATTCACTTCAAAAGAATGTAAATGCGACACTTCCTTGCTAGGAAATAGCGTTTCCAGATTACCACGTATCGAAAGATTAAAGTTCTAGTACTTCTTAAAACGAGATGTCGCATCTCATTCCTATGTTTCATGATAAGATATAATATCCATTGCTAAGTGTCATGTATACCTCGTATTCACTTCGATGGAATGTAAATGCGACATTTCCTTGCTAGGAAGTAGAGTTTGCAGATGTCTACGTATATTAGCAAGAGAGTTCTAATGCTTCTCAAAACGCGATATAGCACCTCATTCCTATGTTTCATGATAGATATAATATTCATTGCGAAGTGCCATGTGTACCTCGTATTCACTTCAAAAGAATGCAAATGCTACACTTCCAGGCTAGGAGAAGGGGTTTGCAGATGTCTACGTATCGTAGCAATATTGTTCTAATGCTTCTTAAATCGCGATATCGCATCTCATTTCTATTTCTCATGATAAGATATAATATTAAGTGCGAATTGCTATCTATACCTCGTATTCTCTTCAAATGAATGAGGAAGTGACCCTTCCTTGCTAGGAAATAGCGTTTGCAGATGTCTGCGTATCGTAGCAATAGAGTTCTAGTGCTTCCTAAAACCCGAAATATCTCATCATTTCTATGTTTCATGATAAGATATAATATTCATTGCAAAATATCACTTAAACCTAGTATTCACTTCAAAAGAATGTAAATGCGACACTTCCAAGCTAGGTAATAGCGTTTGCAGATGTCTACGCATCGTAGCAATAGAGATCTAAAGCTTGTTAAAAGAAGATATCGCATCTCATTTCCATGTTTCATGATAAGATATAATATTTATAGAGAAGTGTTATGTGTGTCTCGTCTACACTTCAAATAGTTGTAAATGCGAAACGTCCTTGCTGGGAAATTGCGTCGGCAGACGTCTACGTATCGAAGCAATAGAGTTCTAATGCTTCATAAACCGCGATATCGAATCTCATTTCTATGTTTCATGATAAGATATAATATTCATTGCGAAGTGCCACGTATACCTCGAACTCACATCAAAAAAATGTAAATGCTACAATTCCTTGCTGGGAAATAGCGTTTGCAGATGTCTATGTATGGAAGCAATAGAATTCTAATTCTTCTTAAATCGTCGTATCGCATCTCATATCTATGTTTCACTATAAGATATAATATTCATTACGCAGTGTCATGTATAGCTCGTATTCACTTCAAAAGAATGTAAATGCGACTCTTCCTTGCTAGGAAATAGCGTTTCCAGATGTCTACGTATCGAAACAATAGAGTTCCAATGCTTCTTAAAACGAGAGGTTGCATCTCATTTCTATGTTTCGTGAAGAGATATAATATTCATTGTGCAGTTTAATGTATACCTCGTATTCACAACAGAAGAATGTAAATACGACACCTCCATGCTAGGAGTAGCGTTTGCAGGTGTCTACGTTTCGTAGCAATAGAGTTCTATCGCTTCCTAAAACGCGATATCGCATGTCATTTCCATGTTTCATGATAAGATATAATATTCATTGCGAAGTGTCATGTGTACCTCGCATACACTTCAAACGAATTTAAATGTGGCACTTCCTTGCTAGGAAATAGTGTTCCCAGATGTCTCCGTTTCGAAGCAGTAGAGTTCTAATGCTTCTTATATCGCAATATCGCATTTCATCTATGTTTCATGATAAGATGTATTTGTATGCAACCCGTTAATTATATCTCGTCAACACCTCAAAAGAGTGTAAGTCCCACACTTCCTTCCGACGGAATAGCGATTTTAGATTTCTACGTATCGAAGCAGTAGAGTTCGTATGCTCTATAAGACGCGATATCGCATCTCATTTTAATTTCCAACGGTAAGATGTAATATTTAGTACACCGCGTTATGTATATCTCGTCGACACTTCAAAGGCATGCAAATACCACACTTCCTTGCTACTTTATAGCGTTTCTAGATGTCTACGTTTCGAAGAAATAGAGTTCTAATGCTTCATAAAACGTGTCGTCGCATCTCATTTCTATAACTCATGATATAAGACGTAATATTCAATGCAACGCGATATGTATATCTGGTCGACACTTCAAAGGAATGTAAATACCACACTCCCTTGTTACGGAATATCGTATCTAGATGTCTACGTTTCTAACCAACATTGTTCCAATGCATCGTAAAACGCGATATCGCATTTCTATGTCTCATGATAAGATGTAAATCAATGCAACGCGTTATGTATATCTCGGCTACACCCCGAAGGAATTTAAATGCCACTTTTCCTTGGTACGGAATGGCGTTTCTAGACTTCATCTGTCTCGTCACGGTGGTGGAATATTTCCGTTTTACTCGGAGACGACACGCAGCCAATTCGCGGAAACGGCTCGCTTAATTGCAACTAATGCCGGGTTGCTTCCGTGTTACAAAGAACGCTTTTACGAGCACGGTGAACGCGGTAAGTGTGGAGAAACCCTACCTTTGTCGTTTTGATAGAGAACAAATCAATACTCTTTTCTCAGGTATCTCTGCTTCCATGGATCGTAGTATGGAATCGATTCTGCGTAAGGACTGCGAGTCTGAATGTCTAAAAGGATGAGCGCCCAGCGTTGCGGAGATTCGGCGATGTTCGGCTCCCCTGGACGGGATGACGTTGGCGGCGTAGAACATTGAGAAGCGACGGTGACGCTGGCGGATGAACAGTGCGACGATAAGGCTTCGGTGCCCACGTAAACACGTATTAGACGGCGTAGGAAATTCTACCTTCTCGCACGTCGAGCCTTTTGTTTCAGATTGCTGCACATTCGCGTCTTATTTCAGCGGACTAGATACGACTCGGTTAAGCGGCGATCAGCTCTAGCCTGTCGGTCCAGAGAGTGAAATGTCGACGTTATCTGCACTGAGTCTCTCGTATGTGTCAGCGGAGCTAAGCGGCGGTCCGCTCTAACCAGCTGATTACCAATGATCGACTAACGATTGGATTGAATGTAGAATGCCCACGCATTGGCTCGTGGAAGAACTCATAGGTTAAGAATGAAGTTAAAGTAGGTTATCAGTAACTGAACTTGTAGTTAGGAGATAAAATCAAAGTATATTTTAAGTTAATCCTAAGCTTGCACTGTACTTTCCATAATACTAAATTAAAAGTAGGCTTAATTGTTTAGAATAGGAACTAGAACTAAACTCGATGAATTGAATTAAAATTGAAATTTAGAATAGATTTGGTAACACTTCCGATTCAGGCGAATAGCCCGAAGGTATCGAAGCTGTCTAATGATCAGCTTGGAACGAGGCTCGGAGTAGATTGACTCTCGGATCGCGGATCCGCGACATCCTTAGATCCCGTGGCGCGCGATTCGCTCGACCCCAGAGTGGGGTGGCCGCTCGGACTGCGCAGTGATGCGGCCGGTTGGATTGGTGCCCGGATCGCGTTACGCGTGAGCCGCGCGCGTAGTACGCCCGCTGGAGCGTATCGCAACTAATAATTATCGATGTTTACATCGATCTTAGAAACTACGTATGTGTTGTCTGCGTATGTACAATGCATGTGTCGAGTACTAGGATTTAGAGGATTTCCGAACATATACCGTAGAAAAGAGAATAACGCTGTGGTGATGAAGGTAAAACGCTGCTGTGCCCAGTGGTCCAGTCGTCTGGCTGAATGCTGTATCATCCCTTGCTTTGGAGATGCTGCGCGTTGTCGCGCGGTCAGTCACTTGAACTCCTAGGTATTCGTGCATTGCTAGCAGCCTTAGCTTGGTGGACGTGGTGTGTGTTCGGTTGCGGTGGCGCTCGTCCCATGTTTTTAGGTGCTGCTGACGGTGAGAACGTCGCTGCCAGATGCTGTGGGAGGCGCTAGAGGTAGAAAGGCAGTACGCCAGACGCTACACTACGGATCGAGGCAATAGAGTTCTAATGATACATAAAACCCGACATCGCATCTCAATTCTAAGATTCACGATAAGATGTAATTCAATGCAACGTGCTATGTATATCTCATCAATACTTCAAGAGAATGTAAATTCCACACATCCGTGCGAAAGAATAGCGTTTCTAGACGTCAACGTATCGAAGCAATACAGTTCTAATTCTTCATAATACGCTAAACCGCATCTCATTTCTTTGTCACATGATCATATGCAATATTCAACGCAGCCCATTACATATATCTCGTCCACACTTCAAAAGAATGGAAATCCCAGCCTTCCCTGTGACGGAATAGCGTTTGTGGACATCTACGTATCGTAGCAATAGGTTTGTAACGCATCATAAAACGCGATATCGCATCCCATTTCTATGTATCATGATAACATGTAATATCATTGCGACGCGTTATGTATAACTCGTCAAAACTTCCAAAGAATGTAAGTCCCACAATTCGTTGCTGCGGAATAGCGTCTTTAGATGTCTACGTTTCTAAGAATTAGAGATCTAATGCTTCATTTAAAGCGATATCGCATCTCATTTCTATGTTTCAGGATAAGATATAATATTCATTGCGAAGTGTCACGTATACCTCGTATTCACTTCAAAACAATGTAAGTGCGACACTTTCTTGCTAGGAAATAGCGTATCCAGATGTCTACGTATCGTAGCAATAGAGTTCTAATGATTCTTAAGACGCGATATCGCATCTCACTTCTATCTTTCATGATAAGATATAATATTCATTGCGAAGTGTCATGTATGGCTCGCATACACTTCAAATGAATGTAAAAGTGTCACTTCCTTGCTAGGAAATAGCGTTTGCAGATGTCTACGTATCGAAGCAGTACAGTTCTAATGCTTCATAAAACGGGATATCGCATCTCATTTCAATGTTTCATGATAAGGTATAATATTCATTGCGAAGTGTTATGTATTCCTCGTCTACACTTCAGATGAATGTAAATGTGACACATTCTTGCTACGAAATAGCGTTTTTAGATGTCTACATTTCTAAGAAATAGAGATCTAATGCTTCATTTAACGCGATATCGCATCTCATTTCTATGTTTCAGGATAAGATATAATATTCATTGCGAAGTGACACGTATACCTCGTATTCACTCAAAACAATGTAAGTGCGACACTTTCTTGCTAGAAAATAGCGTATCCAGATGTCTACGTATCGTAGCAATAGAGTTCTAATGATTCTTAGGACGCGATATCGCATCTCACTTCTATCTTTCATGATAAGATATAATATTCATTGCGAAGTGTCATGTATGGCTCGCATACACTTCAAATGAATGTAAGAGTGTCACTTCCTTGCTAGGAAATAGCGTTTGCAGATGTCTACGTATCGAAGCAGTACAGTTCTAATGCTTCATAAAACGGGATATCGCATCTCATTCCAATGTTTCATGATAAGGTATAATATTCATTGCGAAGTGTTATGTATTCCTCGTCTACACTTCAGATGAATGTAAATGTGACACATTCTTGCTACGAAATAGCGTTTGCAGATGTCTACGTATCGTAACTATAGAACTCTAATGCTTCTTAAAACGCGATATCGCATCTCATTTCAATGTTTCGTGATAAGGTATAATATTCACTGCGAAGTGTATTCTATACCTCGTATTCACTAAAAAAGAATGTAAATGCGACACTTCCTTGCTAGGAAATAGCGTTTGCAGATGTCTACGTATCGTAGCATTAAATTTCTAATGCTTCTCAAGACGCGATATCGCTACTCATTACTATGTTCCATGATAATATATAATATTCATTGTGGATTGTTATGTATACCTCGTATTCACTTCAATAGAATGTAAATGCGACGCTTCCTTGCTAGGAAATAGCATCTGCAGATGTCTACGTATCGAAGCTGTAGATTTCTAAATGTTGCAAATTCGCGATATCGCATCTCATACCTATGTTTCATGATAATATATAATATTCATGGCGAAGTGTCATGTATACCTCGCATACACTTCAAATGAATGTGAATGTGACAGTTCCTTGCTAGGATATAGTGTTTGCAGATATCTACGTATCGAAGCAATAGAGTTCAAAAGCTTCTTAAATCGCGATATCCGATCTCACTTCTATGTTTCATGATAAGATATAATATCCATTGTGCAGTGTTATGAATACCTCGAATTCACTTCAAAAGAATGTAAATGCTACACTTCCTTGCTTGGAAATAGCATTTGCAGATGTCTACGTATCAAAGCAATAGAGTTTTAACGCTTCTTAAATCGTCATATCGCACCTCATATCTACTTTTCCTGATAAGATATAATATTCATTGCGATCTTTCATGTATGCTTCGCATTCACTTCAAATGAATGTAAATGCAACAGTTCCTTGCTAGAAAATAGCGTTTACAGATGTCTACGTATCGAAGCAGTAGAGTTCTAATGCTTCTTAAATCGCCATAACGCATCTCATATCTACGTTTCCTGATAAGATAGAATATTCACTGCGAAGTGTCATGTATACCTCGTATTCCTTTCAAATGAATGAAAATGCGACACTTCCTTGCTAGGAAGTTGCGATTGCAGATGTCTACGTATCGAAGCAATAGAGTTCTAATGCTTCTTAAATCGTCATATCGAATCTCATTTCTATGTTTCATGATAAGATATAATATTCATTGCAAAGTGTCATGTATACCTCCTATTGACTTCAAATGAATGTAAATGCGACACTTCCTTGCTAGGAAATAGCGTTTGCAAATATCTACGTATCGAAGCAATAGGGATCTAATGCTTCTTAAATCGCCATATCGCTTCTCATTTCTATGTTTCATGATAATATATAATATTCACCGCGAAGTGCCATGTATACCTCGCATACACTTCAAATGAATGTAAATGCGGCACTACCTTGCCAGGCAATAGCGTTTGCAGATATCTACGTATCGAAGCAGTAGTGTTCTAATGCTTCTTAAATCGCGATATCCCATCTCATTTATATGTTTCACGATAAGATATAATATTCATTGTGCAGTGTTATGTATATCTCGTCTACTCTTCAAAAGACTGTAAATGCGACACTTCCTTGCTAGGAAATAGCGTTTGCAGATGTCTACGTATCGAAGCAATAGAGTTCTAATGCTTCTTAAGACGCGATATCGCATCTCACTTCTATCTTTCATGATAAGATATAATATTCATTGCCAATTGTCATGTATACCTCGTATTGCCTTCAAAAGAATGTAAATGCAACACTTTCTTGCTAGGAAGTAGCGTTTGCAGATGTCTACGTATCGAACCAATAGAGTTCTAATGCTCCTTAAATCGCCATGTCGCATCTCATTTCTATGTTTCATGATAAGATATAATATTCGTTGTGCAGTGTTATGTATATCTCGTCTATACTTCAAATGAATGTAAATGCGACACTTCCTTGCTAGGAAATATCGTTTGCAGATGTCTACGTATAGTGGCATTAGAGATCTAATGCCTCTCAAAACGCGATATCGCTTCTCATTTCTATGTTTCCTTATAATATATAATATTCACTGTGCAGTGTTATGTATACCTCGTATTCACTTGAAAAGAATGTAAATGCGACACTTCCTTCCTAGGAAATAGCGTTTGAAGGTGTCTACGTATCGAAGCAATAGAGTTCTAATGCTTCGTAAATCGCCATACAGCATCTCATTTCTATGTTTCATGATAAGATATAATATTCATTGTGCAGTGTTATGTATACCTCGTATTCACTTCAAAAGAATGTAAATACGACACTTCCTTACTAGGAAGTAGCGTTTGCAGATGTCTACGTATCGAAGCAATAGAGTTCTAATGCTTCTTAAATCGTCATATCGAATCTCATTTCTATGTTTCATTATAAGATATAATATTCATTGCGAAGTCTCATGTATACCTCGTATTCCCTTCAAAAGAATGTAAATGCGACACTTTCTTGCTAGGAAGTAGCGATTGCAGATGTCTACGTATCGAACCAATAGAGTTCTAATGCTTCTTAAATCGCCATGTCGCATCTCATTTCTATGTTTCATGATAAGATATAATTTTCGTTGTGCAGTGTTATGTATATCTCGTCTATACTTCAAATGAATGTAAATGCGACACTTCCTTGCTAGGAAATAGCGTTTGCAGATGACCTCGTATAGTGGCATTAGAGTTCTAATGCCTCTCAAAACGCGATATCGCTTCTCATTTCTGTGTTTCCTTGTAATATGTAATATTCATTGTGCAGTGTTATGTATACCTCGTATTCACATCAGAAGAATGTAAATGCGACACTTCCTTGCTAGGAAATAGCGTTTGCAGATGTCAACGTACCGAAGTAATAGATTTCTAATGCTTGCTAAATCGCGATATCGCATCTCATTTCGATGTTTCATGGTAAGATATAATATTCATTGCGAAGTATCATGTTTACCTCGTATGCACTTCAAAAGAATGTAAATACGACACTACCTTGCTAGGAAATAGCGTCTGAAGATGTCTACGTATCGAAGCAACATAGTTCTAGTGTTTCTTAAAACGAGATATAGCATCTCATTTCTATGTTTTATGATAAGAGATAATAATCACTGCGGAGTGTCATGTATACCTCGTATTCACTTCAAATGAATGTAAATGCGACACTTCCTTGCTGGGAAGTAGCGTTTCCCGATGCCTACGTATCGAAGCAATAGAGTTCTAATGCTTCCTAAAACGGGATGTCGCATCTCATTTCTATGTTTCATGATAAGATATAATATTCATTGTGCAGTGTTATGTATACCTCGTATTCACTTCAAAAGAATGTAAATGGGACACTTCCTTTCTAGGAAATAGCGTCTGCAGATGTCTACGTATCGAAGCAAGAGAGTTCTAACGCTTCATAAATCGAGATATCGAATCTCATTTCGATGTTTCATGATAAGATATAATATTCATTGTGCAGTGATATGTATACCTCGTATTCACTTCAAAAGAATGAAAATGCGACACTTCCTTACTAGGAAATATTGTTTTCAGATGTCTACGTATCGAAGCAATAGATTTCTAATGCTTCTTATATCGCCATACAGCATCTCATTTCTATGTTTCATGATAAGATATAATATTCATTGTGCAGTGTTATGTATACCTCGTATTCACTTCAAAAGAATGTAAATGGGACACTTCCTTTCTAGGAAATAGCGTCTGCAGATGTCTACGTATCGAAGCAAGAGAGTTCTAACGCTTCATAAATCGAGATATCGAATCTCATTTCGATGTTTCATGATAAGATATAATATTCATTGTGCAGTGATATGTATACCTCGTATTCACTTCAAAAGAATGAAAATGCGACACTTCCTTACTAGGAAATATTGTTTTCAGATGTCTACGTATCGAAGCAATAGATTTCTAATGCTTCTTATATCGCCATATTGCATCTCAATTCTATGTTTCATGATATGATGTAATGTTCATTTCGAAGTGTCATGTATACCTCCCATACACATCAACTGAATGTAATTGCGACACTTCCTTGCTAGGAAATAACGCTTGCAGATGTCTACGTATCGAAGCAATAGGGTTCTAATGCCTCTCAAATCGTCATATCGCATCTCATTTCTATATTTCATGATAAGATATAATATTCCTTGTGCAGTATTATGTATACCTCGTATTCACATCAACTGAATGTAAATGCGACACTTCCATGCTAAGAAATAGCGTCTGCAGATGTCTACGTATCGTAGCAATAGGGTTCTAATGCATCTTAAAACGCGATATCGCATCTCATTTCTACGTCTCATGATAAGATATAATATTATAAGTGTATAGAACGTATTCACTTCAAAAGAATGTAACTGCGACACTCTCTAGCTAGGAAATAGCGTATCCAGATACATACGTACCGTAGCAATAGAGTTCTAATGCTTCTTAAAACGCGATATCGCATCTCATTCCTATGTTTCATGATAGAATATAATATTTATTGTGGAGTGTAATGTCAACTTCGTATTCACTTCAAAAGAATGTAAATACGACACTTGCTTTCTAGAAAGTTTCGTTTCTAGATGTCTACGTATCGAAGTAATAAAGTTCTAATGCTTCATAAAACGCGATACCGCATCTCATTTCTATGTTTCATGATAAGATATAATATTCATTGTGGAGTGTTATGTATACCTCGTATTCACTTCAAAAGAATGTAAATGCGACACTTCCTTGCTAGGAAGTAGCGTTTGCAGACGTCTACGTATCGAAGCAATAGAGTTCTAATGCTTCTTAAATCGTCATATCGAATCTCATTTCTATGTTTCATTATAAGATATAATATTCATTGCGAAGTGTCATGTGTACCTCGTATTCCCTTCAAAAGAATGTAAATGCGACACTTTCTTGCTATGAAGTAGCGATTGCAGATGTCTACGTATCGAACCAATAGAGTTCTAATGCTTCTTAAATCGCCATGTCGCATCTCATTTCTATGTATCATGATAAGATATAATTTTCGTTGTGCAGTGTTATGTATATCTCGTCTATACTTCAAATGAATGTAAATGCGACACTTCCTTGCTAGGAAATAGCGTTTGCAGATGACCTCGTATAGTGGCATTAGGGTTCTAATGCCTCTCAAAACGCGATATCGCTTCTCATTTCTATGTTTCCTTGTAATATGTAATATTCATTGTGCAGTGTTATGTATACCTCGTATTCACATCAGAAGAATGTAAATGCTACACTTCCTTGCTAGGAAGTAGCGTTTGCAGATGTCTAAGTATCGAAGCAATAGAGTTCTAATGCTTCTTAAATCGCCATATCGCATCTCATTTCTATGTTTCCTGATAAGATATAATATTCATTGCGAAGTGTCATGTATACCTCGTATTCATTTCAAAAGAATGTAAATGCGACACTTCCTTTCTAGGAAATAGCGTTTACAGATATCTACGTATCGTAGCAATAGAGTTCTAATGCTTCTCAAAACGCGTTGTCGCATCTCATTTCTGTGTATCATGGTTACATATAATATTCATTGTGCAGTGTTATGTATACCTCGTATTCACTTCAAAACAATGTAAATGCGACACTTCCTTGCTAGGAAATAGCGTTTGCAAATGTCTACGTATAGAAGCAATAGATTTCTAGAGCTTGCTAATTCGCGATATCGCATCTCATATCTATGTTTCATGATAATATATAATATTCACTGCCACATGACACTTCAAGTGTCATGTACACCTAGCATACACTTCAAGTGAATGTGAATGCGACAGTTCCATGCTAGGAAATAGTATTTGCAGATATCTACGTATCGAAGCAATAGAGTTCTAAAGCTTCATAAATCGGGATATCGCATCTCATTTCAATGTTTCATGATGAGATATAATATTCATTGTCCAGTGTTATGAATACCTCGTATTCACTTCAAAAGAATGTAAATGCGACACTTCCTTGCTAGGAAGTAGCGTTTACAGGTGTCTACGTATCGAAGCAATAGGGATCTAATGCTTCATAAATCGCGATTTCGCTTCTCATTTCTATGTTTCATGATAATATATAATATTCACTGCGAAGTGTCATGTATACCTCGCATACACTTCAAATGAATGTAAGTGCGACACTTCCTTGCTAGGAAATAGCGTTTGCAGATGTCTACGTATCGAAGCAATAGATTTCTAATGCTTCTTAAATCGTCATTTCGCATCTCATATCTACGTTTCCTGATAAGATATAATATTCATTGCGAAGTGTCATGTATACATCGTATTTCTTTCAAAAGAATGAAAATGCGACACTTCCTTGCTAGGAAGTAGCGTTTGCAGATGTCTACGTATCGAAGCAATAGAGATCTAATGCTTCTTAAAGCGCCATATCGCATCTCATTTCTATGTTTCATGATAAGATATAATATACATTGCGAAGTGCCATGTATAACACACATACACTTCAATTGAATGTACATGCGACACTTCCTTGCTAGGAAATAGCGTTTGCAGATGTCTACGTATCGAAGCAATAGAATTCTAATGCTTCCTAAATCGTCATATCGCATCTCATTTCTATGTTTCATGATAAGGTATAATGTTCATTACGATGTGAGACATAGAAATGAGATACGATATCTCGTTTTATGAAGCATTAGAACTCTATTGCTTCGATACGTAGACATATGGAAACGCATTTCCTGGCAAGGATGTGTGGCGTTTACATACTTTTGAAGAGCAGACGAGGTTTACATAACACCTGGCAATGAATATTATCTTATCATGAAACAGCAATGAGATGCGATATCGCGTTTTAAGAAGCATTAGAGCTCTACTACTTCGATACGTAGACATCTGCAAACGCTATTTCCTAGCAAGGAAGTGTCTCATTTGCATTCTTTTCAAGTGAATACGAGGTATACATAACACTCCACAATGAATATTATGTATTATCATGAAACATGGTAATGAGTAGCGATATTGCGTTTTGAGAAGCATTAGAACTCTAGTGCTACGATGTACTGTGACGGTTTTTCCCGTTTCAATCCGCAAGAAAAGGGTATACAGAACCAATAATAACGGGGTATCCAGAAGTTTAATCCGGGGTTATATCGGGGTACAGAATATCCGCGTGATTCGGCAACGCGTAGTACAGAACAATAAATTTCCTATCCAGCGAGTATTTCGAAGCTGCGAGGTTGGGACTTTTTGGGCGCCAGCTACTCAAGAAGTAGCAAAAACTAGTAAACCACGCAACCCGGGGAAACCCGGTGCAAGATAACCCTCGAAATTTCGAAATAATCATTCGCTTGACTGCTACTAGCCGAGTGCGCAAATTAGGGTCTCGGGATACTGAACTCACGGCTTCTTTCTAGATTGCCTATTACAATACGCGATATCACAATTGCGGCAGGGAACAAATGGGACGCTTTAGCGTATAAGGACTCACGTTCTCGTTTCCAACAAGTATGGATCTCGTTCAGTCCGTCTACCTCTCTCTCTCCCTCTCTCTCTCTCCCTCTCCTCCGAATCGCTCCGTATAATCGCTTGCTCGGTTGCTCGCTAAGTAGTCGCTAAGTCGTTGAGAAGAATAAGATGCTGTCTTCGTGCTGGCTAGCTCATTAAATAGGTTTGCTGGGGGTCTTCGGATCCCCTTAGATCCTCCTTAGGGCTCCTTGGTGAGGTAGGGCCATACGCTTCGGTATTGTTCGGGGCATCGATCGGTGGATTTCGGCGATCTTCCCTGATCGCCCCCTCTGGTGCGTCTCGAGGGAGTCCTCTGGATTATTTGAACTGCGGCGCGTATCGCGCGCCGCGCTTTCCACGGCTCACCTGCAATTCCGCTGCGCATCTTGAGTTTTCCTCTTCATGGGCTCAGGGGAAGGGTGGAGGTCCTTCTCACACCCGAGAACCATCCTGTTCGTCTCCATGGACTATGGCAGCGGTCTTATCGTTGCAGGGCTCGGGATCGTATCCTTTGGGCTTCGGGGTCTCTTCTTGCTCACTTCATGACTCCTCCGCCGTCGAGCCCGTCACGCTACCTCGGCGCACAGCTCTTCCGCGAACCTGCGGTCTTCTTATCCGCCGAAGAGGCGTCTTGTGGGTCGCTTCTTCCATCAGCTCGCCAGTCTAATCCGTAGAACGGCGAGAGTGAAAAGAAGGGGGGGGGGATGTTCTACCATCGTTTATTTCACGCTCCTCGCAAATACAGCTATCGCTATGGTCCGTGTCGCGCTTCTCGCATGGGTGGTGAACTGCGAGCTAGTCTAACCGAAGCAGGGGTGGGGGGTGATCGAGCCTTGTGACGTCACCACGTCACAGTACATACAAATTCGCGATTATGTAGCTATGTGTTCAAATTCAATTCCGAATAATGCACTAAAAAGCATCCCAGATAACAAACGGCAAGATGGTAGCGACACCATGCCGGCACTATATTGCCACTTCCGAGGAGTGTCAACTGATTCGTAGTCATCTGTGACCGGATTCGTTGACTAAAATGCCAGAACGTGTTACCAGCACGTTCTAGACAAGCGATTCGCGCAGCACAAGCACCATGGTGACACGCGTATCATCGCTCCATTCATGAATCTCCTCAGCAATGACGCAGGATCACATTTGGCAATGGGGAACCTATGCTTTCATACAAATTAGAACCGTTAGATGTCAGTAGATGTTCAGCATATGAGTATTGATAGACATTTTGATGGTCGTTTTCCTATATTTATAGTTATTGAGCGAGTCGTATATATTTCTTTCAATCCATCATAGACTAAAAATATTATTTATAAAAATAATATTACTTATGAAATAAAAATTCATGCTGTTGCGTCCCTAACTTCGCCTTGTGTAATTTTTGAAATAACATGCTGTCATCGTATTTAATGTAACCCTCAATTGCATGAATTTGTAACAATAAATTGAAGAAAATATATATAAAATAAGTGTATATATTTTTATGACAAAGTAATTATCGACTTTATGGAAAAAATCTCCCTATCGAGCTAGTTTATAGAAAATAATAGAATCGAGTTCTTATATCTTTGTTTTGTGCCGGTGTATCTATTTTGGAATCAAAATAAATAAATTGCGCAGTTTAGTCATTTTTCATATTTGCTTATAATTTTTATGGAATCAGCTTCCCCTTTAGTAAATGTCAGCCTACGCCACAACCACGCGTGTAGCTATGGTGAGCTGATAGTGTCATTGTCACGGCCGTGTAGCCCGTGTGCTATATCTCGGTGCTTTAATAGTGCCGTGATACGAATGCCGCCCCAGTACTAACTGTATGCCATTTCGAAAGCTGAGTAGGAGCACTTTGTTAGCACAGTTCTGTCACGGAATTCGTTCCATCCGTTGTCATTGGCGTGCCAATCGCTGGCTGTTTGGGTTATTGTAGTGCATGAGGCAGACTTGTTCCTTATCATCGGCAAGGAGATGGATTTTCACTCCCCCCTTTTTGAATTTTTTAAATTATTGTTTGGAATTTTTGCCGTTTATGTATCTCTATGACCGCATTGTGGATTCAACTTATGTACGATCTTTTTGGTCTTCATCTTTTGTTACATGTAATATTATATATGTGATGCACGTTTGTTATGTAATGCTCCGATTTGTATGCCTCAGATACTTTTATTCTTTGGTAAAGCAACTTATTCGATTAATATATATTTATTAGACATAGATATAAACAATTAGAAAAATGTTATTAAAACGCTGTTAAATATGATGTTGCAATTATATATTTAAGGTCTGAAGATATAGATGCAATTAATGTCCGATATTTTACGTGATCCAATCGACGTATCGAGTGAGGCTATGAAATATAAAAATCTTTTACTATTCTTCGACCCCTTTACATGTTAAATGAATGATTAGTTCTGCAAGACAAGAAGCCTGAATTAGTGAGATATCTAGGAACATAAGTAATTTGTAAGTAACACATCTTTTCTCTTTGAAATATTTGCCTTTGCATAGAATAGAACGTATAGATATAATTGCCTGTTTTGTACCCATTTAGGTCCAATTCTATTATAGCCTTTGAGCAGAAGTAATATTGATTAGAAAAACAAGATACTATAAGTAACTAATATACTATAAGTAAAATAATAAACATCATAATATTAAATTTAACTCTGTTCATCGTTGCCTTGTTGGACACATCCATAACAATATACAGGGTGGGGCAGTAATAATTAGCACCTCAGATATCCACGAAGCTATAAGATTCATAGAAGTTTTTGCTAATATAAAATTGCATAGTACAAAGGGCCCATCCGTTGATGAAAATAGTTTTTTTGTAAGTGGAGTTATGTTGGACATATGAAGGTTACCTTCATTTTTTAAAATGAATTGGTATGTCCATTCTTCCGTAATTCGATAGAGCATTTTAAAGCAAGTTTAACGATCTGTAACATGAAGGCATTGAAGGTTACAAAAAGTAAAGAAAGGCGATAATACTCACGGTTTTGATAGTAAATGAAACATACGTATTGTAAACAGTGGTGGAAGGCGTAATACTTACCGTTTACTTCACTGTGAATAAACACTTTTCGAAGGGCATTTCAATAGTTTGCAGCATAAGTTAAACATGATAAGATTAGTATTGAAAAATCGGTTCCAATACGTTTGGTTCGGCTGTTCTTTGTGTCGTTCATTTTATAAGTACTGAGCTGCGGATACCTGAGGACAGCTCACAAAATTGTTGAACTATGGAAGATTATCATTGTGAATTTAAATCAAGAGGTAATTAAATTCCATTAGATTGTAAACAGATCTCAATGTTTCATTTTAGATAGTAAGATTAAATACTCTTTACAAAACTACAAGAATGGATACATACCTTTGTGTTATTATTATTTCATAAAGAATTATAATTGCAATTATATAGTTCATTACGATAAAAAATATTTTTCAGAAAATTCTAAATGTTAAATTAAAGAATCAAGTAAAACATTTTTAATAATTACGAATATGAAAAATACTTGAACATTCCAATAGAAAGATGTCTAAACAGGAGTTAGAAAAGTCAAATATTCAATTTCAATTCCAGAAT
The DNA here is from genome assembly GCF_050948175.1 of Xylocopa sonorina. Taxonomy (NCBI): domain Eukaryota; kingdom Metazoa; phylum Arthropoda; class Insecta; order Hymenoptera; family Apidae; genus Xylocopa; species Xylocopa sonorina. The sequence continues at coordinate 171,985 of NW_027490349.1, forward strand.
TCATCTATAAGAGGTAAAATGTTTTGAAAGCTTTAATTACAGTCTTTAATGCAAGCAGATGGGCAGTATTTCAATTTTTAAAAAAATTGATGAAAGTCAACCATTTTGAAGTGGTCAGAATCTTTGTCGTGTGAGCAATAAGTGAATAACAAATAACTGCTTCAATTCCAGGCTTCAAAACTTATGGATTAAATCCTATGCAGAGTCGTTTATGAGCGAGTTACTAAATAATAATCCACACTAAGTAATCATTTTAAAACTTAACCGATTACATCTCGCGAACTTTCAAAGATATCAGAAGCGTGAAAAGTATGTGGTTTATCAAAAACTCTTCTAAAAGAACGGACGAAGCCAATAGAAATCTTTGTTGAAGTAAGCAAGTTCTAAAGTTCTGAGCAACGCGATGGCCCTTATCTGCCTATGTTTCATAGCAAGTAAGTTCTGAATTTCTATGAATTCCAATGGAATTCCTCACTATTAACGTTTCAAAGTAAGTTCTCAAATTCTCAGTTCTACGTATAAAACTATGTGTGTTCTATATATCTATGCAAAGTGATGGTTCCTATTAGTTGTGACGGAAATCTATATATAGTAAGTCAGGGAAGCTCGAAGGGGTTAATTATCTAAATGCTTTAAGGTGTAAAACGTACTTTAATCTAAAGCGATCTATCGTTCCAAGGTATCCGCTCACGTACAACTTTTCTTGGGCGCCAGCTGCTCAGAAAGTAGCAAAGGGATAGACCACACGACTCCGGGAACCCTGGGGCGGAACAACCCTTGAAACTTCGAAATGCTCCTCCTCTCGGCTATGCCTAGCCAAGTACACACACTCAGATCGCGAGATACTGACGTCACGGCATGTTTATTTATGGTCTCGACGTGGGTTTAACTAACAAGGGCTACGGGAAACTACGCAACACGCCGCGAATTACCGGGTATCATATCTCGCTTCACGATATAAGATACAATATACAATATGCGACACAAGAAATGGAACGCTTTAGCGAATAAGCTCTCACGTTCTCTTCTTCAGGTTCCTTGAATTCGCTGGTGGTCCTCGGGTCTCCTGTATCCTACTCAGGGCTCCTTGGTGGAGTGGGCTGTAGGCTTCGGTATTGTTCGGGTCCATCGATCAGTGGATTTCGGCGATTTCCTCTTCCCGACCCCCTGGGTGTCCCTCAGGGGATCCTCCTGATCATTTAAATTGCGTAGCGCCTCGCGCGCCGCGCTCCCATGGCCCACCTGCAGGGCCGCTGGACTTTTGACTTCTCTTTAGGGGGTTAAGGATGGTTGAGGACCTTCTCACATCCCAGAGTAAAGAACAAAAGCAGATAAGCATAATGCGATGCATAGAGCTTTACAACCTTCTAACTTACATTGAACTGTTTATACGAAATGCGATATTGCGGTGCATGAAGCATGACAAATTAAATGCTTCGGCACCTGGACATCTAGAAACGCTATCCCCGGGCAAGAAAGTGTAGGGTTCACACTCAATTCGTGTGCAGAAACAGATAAACAGAACGCGATGCTATGAATACTACATCTTATCATGAAATATAGAAGTAAGATGCGCAGCCGCGTTTTACGAAGCATTAGAACTCTATTGCTTCTAAACCTTCAGATATACAAACGATATTCCGTAGCAAGAAAGTGCTGCATTTACATTCATTTGAAGTATAGAGGAGATATACATAACGCGTTGCATTGAAATTACATCTTATCATGTGACTTAGAACTGATATGCGATATCGCGTTTTATAAAGAGTTAGAAATCTATTGCTTCGATGCGTAGACATCTAGAAACGCAATTACCTAGTCAAGAAGTGTGGCATTTGCATTCTTTTGAAGTGCAGACGAGGTATACATAACTCTTCGCAATTAATATTATATCTTATCATGAAACATAGAAATGAGATGCGATATCGCGTTTGAAGAAGCATTAGAACTCTATTGCTTCGATGCGTAGACATCTGCAAACGCTATTTCCTAGCAAGGAAGTGTGGCATTTATATATTTTTGAATTGTAGGCGAGGTATACAGAACACTTCGCATTGAATATTATATCATGTCACGAAACATAGAAATGAGATGCGAAATCGCGTTTTAAGAAGCATTAGAACTCTATTGCTTCGATAAGTAGACATCTGGAAACGCATTATCGAGCAAGGATGTGTGGCATTTACATTCTTGTGAAGTTTAGACGAGATATACATAACATTTCGCAATGAATATTATATCCTATCATGAAACATAGAACTGTGATTCGATATCGCGTATTAAGAAGCATTACAACTCTATTGCTTCGATACGTAAACATCTGGGAACGCATTTACTAGCAAGGAAGTGTGGCATTTATATATTTTTGAATTGTAGACGAGGTATACAGAACACTTCGCAATGAATATTCTACCTTATATTGAAACATAGGAATGAGATGCGATATCGCGTTTTAAGAAGCATTTAGACTCTACTGCTTCGATACGTAGACATCTGGAAACGCAATTCCTAGTAAGGAAGTGTGGCGTTTACATTATTTTGATGTGTAGGCGAGGTATACACAACACTTCGCAATAAATATTAGATCATATCACGAAATATAGAAATGAGATTCCATATCGCATTGTAAGAAGCTTTCGAACTCAATTGCTTCGATACGTAGACATCTAGAAATGCTATATCCTAGCAAGGAAGTATGGCATTTACATTCTTGTGAAGTACAGACGAGGTACACATAACACATCGCAATGAATAATATATCTTATTATGAAACATAGAACAGCGATGTGAAATCGTGTTTTAGGAAGATTTAGTGCTCTATTGCTTCGATACGTAGACATGTAGAAACGTTATTTCCTAGCAAAGAAGTGTGGCGTTTACATTCTTTTGAAGTGTAGATGAGGTATACATACCACTTCGCAATGAATATTAAATCATGTCATGAAACGTAGAAATGAGATGCGATATCGCGTTTTAAGAAGCATTAGAATTCTATTGCTTGGATACGCAGACATCTGGAATCGCATTTCCTAGCAAGGAAGTGTGGCTTTCACATTCTCTTGCAGTATAGACGAGGTATACGTAACACTTCGCAATGAATATTATATCTTATCATGAAACATAGAATTGAGATGCGATATCTCGTTTTACGAAGCATTAGAACTCTATTGCTTCGATACGTAGATATCTGGAAACGCTATATCCTAGCAAGGAAGTGGGGCATTTATATTCTATGAAGTGTAGACGAGTTATGCGTAACGTTTCCCATTGAATATTACTTCTTATCATGAAACATAGAAATGAGGTTCGATATCGCGTTTTAAGAAGCATTAGAACACCATTGCTTCGATACGTAGACATCTGGAAACACTATTTCCTAGGAAAGATGTGTGGCATTTAGATTGTTTTGAGGTGTATACGAGATATACATAACACTTCGAAATGAATATTATATCTTATCTTGAAACGTAGAAATGGGATGCGATATCCCGTTTTATGAAACATTAGGACACTATTGCTTCGTTACGTAGACGTATGGAAACGCATTTCCTGGCAAGCATGTGTGGCATTTACATACTTTTGAAGAGTAGACGAGGTATACATAACACCTCGCAATGAATATTATATCTTATCATGAAACATATAAATGAGGTGTGATATCGCGTTTTAAGATGCATTCGAAATCTATTACATCGACACGTAGACATCTGGAGACGATATTTCCTCTCAAGGACGTGTGACATTTACATTCTTTTGAAATGTTTACGAGGTATACAGAACACTTCGAAATGAATATTATATCTTATCATGAAACATATAAATGAGATGCGGTATTGCGGCTAAAGACGCATGAGCACACTATTGCTTCGATACGTAGACATCTGGAAACGAATTCCCTAGCATAGGTATGTGGTATTTACATTCTATTGAAGTGTAGTCGAGGTATACATAACACTTAGCAATGGATATTATATGTTATGAAGCATAGAAACGAGATGCGATATCGCCTTTAAGGAAGCATTAGAACTCCATTGCTTCTACATGTAGACATCTGGAGACGCTATTTCCTAGCAAGGACGTGTGACATTTACATTCTGTTGAAGTGTAGACATGGTATACATAACGCTTCGCAATGAATACTGTATTTCATCACGAAGCATAGAAATGAGATGCGATATCGTGCTTTAAGGAGCATTGAAACTCTATTGCTTCGATGCGTAGACATCTGCAAACGCTATTTCCTAGAAAGGAAGTGTCGCATTTACATTCTTTTGAAGTGAATACGAGGTATACATGACACTTCGCTATGAATATTATATCTTATCATGAAACATAGAAACGAGAGGAGATATCGCGATTTAAGAAGCATTAGAACACTATTGCTACGATACGTAGATATCTGGGGACGCTATTTCCTAGCAAGGAAGTGTCGCTTTTACATTCCTTAGATGTGAATACGAGGTATACATGACACTTCGCAATGAATATTGTATCTTATCATGAAATATTGAAATGAGACGCGATATCGCGCTTTAAGAAGAATTAGTACACTAATACTTCGATACGAAGACATCTGCAAACGCTATTTCCTAGCAAGGAAGTGTCGCATTTACATTCATTTGAAGTGAATACGAGGAATAAGTGACACTTCGCAATGGTTATTATATCTTATTATGAAATATAGGAATCAGATGCGATATCGCGTTATCAGAAGCATTAGAACTCGATTGCTACGATACGTAGATATCTGGAGACGCTATTTCCTAGCAAGGAAGTGTCGCTTTTACATTGTTTAGATGTGAATACGAGGTATACATGACACTTCGCAATGAATATTATATCTTATCATGAAACATAGGAGTGAGATGCGACATCTCGTTTTAAGAAGCACTAGAAATCTATTGTTTTGATACGTAGACATCTGGATACGCTATTTCCTAGCAAGGAAGTGTCGCATTAACATTCTTTTGAAGTGAATACCAGGTATACATGACACATCGCAATGAACATTATATCTTATCATGAAACATAGAAGTGTAATGCGATATCGCGTTTTAAGAAGCATTAGAAGCCTATTGCCTCGATGCGGAGACATCTGCAAACGCTATTTCATGGAAAGGAAATGTCGCATTTACATTCATTTGAAGTGTATGCCAGGTATACATGAAACTTCGCAATGATTATTACCTCTTATCATGAATCATAGAAATGAGATGCAATATCGCGATTTAAGAAGCATTAGAACTCTATTGCTACGATACCTAGACATCTGCAAACGCTATATCCTAGCACTGAAGTGCCGCATTTACATTCTTTTGAAGTGAATGCGAGGTATACATGACACTTCGCAATGAATATTATATCTTATCATGAAACATAGGAGTGAGATGCGACATCTCGTTTTAAGAAGCACTAGAAATCTATTGTTTTGATACGTAGACATCTGGATACGCTATTTCCTAGCAAGGAAGTGTCGCATTAACATTCTTTTGAAGTGAATACCAGGTATACATGACACATCGCAATGAACATTATATCTTATCATGAAACATAGAAGTGTAATGCGATATCGCGTTTTAAGAAGCATTAGAAGCCTATTGCCTCGATGCGGAGACATCTGCAAACGCTATTTCATGGAAAGGAAATGTCGCATTTACATTCATTTGAAGTGTATGCCAGGTATACATGAAACTTCGCAATGATTATTACCTCTTATCATGAATCATAGAAATGAGATGCAATATCGCGATTTAAGAAGCATTAGAACTCTATTGCTACGATACCTAGACATCTGCAAACGCTATATCCTAGCACTGAAGTGCCGCATTTACATTCTTTTGAAGTGAATGCGAGGTATACATGACACTTCGCAATGAATATTATATCTTATCACGAAACATAGAATTGAGATGCGATATCGCGTTTTAAAAAGCATTAGACCTATATTGCTACGATACGTAGACATCTGCAGACGCTATTTCCTAGCAAGGAAGTGTCGCATTTACATTCATTTGAAGTGAATGCGAGGTATAGATAACACTCAACAATGAATATTATATCTTATCACGAAACATAGAAATGAGATGCGATATGGCATTTTAAGGGGCATTAGTACTCTATAGCTTCGATACAGAGATATCTGGGAATATATTTTCCTAGAAAGGAACCTCCTCGCACCTCCCAGCATCAACCCCTGGACGCATGCAACCAGCCAAACTCGCCTGCAGAACCAGCAACTGGAAGTGTTCGCGCGCGCATACCTGCACGCGCTCACTCACACCGAGTTCCGCTGCCTCACTCGCACCGCTGATTATACCTGTCTCGCTCGTACCGGGCACCAGTGTATCACTCGCACCACCGAGTATACCTGTCTTGCCTGCACCAAGGACGGGCTGCCCTATCTCCGTCGCACCGAGGATTCCGTCCTGCAGGAAGACGTAGCCGCCGCCCATCACCTGAATGGGGCCTTTTCCAATTCCAGGAACAGGATCTGCTAGAACCTATATATTACTTGTAAGCTAGGACATACATACCATATCATGACGCATATATAAGAATTCCTAGATCTAAGTTACACTAAGTAAGATGCGTCCGGCCAGCGGCATACGCCGCTAGCCCCACTACGAACCGCGAGTCCCCACTCGCTGAACCGCGCGCTCTCCGCCTCGAAACGCGAGTCCCCCACTTGCGGGACCGCGATCTCCCTACCACGAGCCTCCGCGACCGTAGCGCCCCGCGAACCGAGGAGGTCTGAGACGCGTCTCCAGAGCACACACTCTGACTCGAGATCTCCTACCGAGGAGTCGAAACCTCTAGTTCTAGATCGTTAGCCACCTCAATGTGGGGTTCAGGCATCGTATTTCTATTTCCATTTTAACTTAGTCTTAGTCTTAGAATAATTGCAGTTCTTGTATACTTTAAACCTAGAATATATTTTTTTTTACTTTTACTATATCCAAGTACAAGTTCTTTTACCAAGTCTACTATCTCCACATCCATTGATTTTATCAAGTGTTTACGATACTAGTTCTACTTTTAACACTACATTTAACTACGAATTCTTCCACGGGTTCTTCCATACAACTGGGGTTGCTCTTCATCAAATTGAAGGAGTATAGAATTCGGCTTTGTGACGATGAGAACGCCACCTATCCTTCAGATCTTAGTCTAAAGTACAGAAAAACCTGGTGAATGAATCGTGCTTTCGGTTTGCGAAGAACGCGACGTGGGAGTAGGAAAAATTTCATACGATCACATGTGCGTGAATATTTGGAGGGCGTTCCGAGAGTCCTCGTATACCAGCGACCTGCCTTCGCACCAGCCCAGACGCCTCTTTCCGAAGCGACCGTCGACGCTTCCGATCCAGACACCACGACGCATCACGCCGATTCTGTCACATTCAGCATCATCGCTGAATTCCGACCGCCGTCCTCCTCTTCGCTGGCGACTGATCGAGATTTCCGTAGCAGCCAACAGAACGAAATCCGCTACGACCCCAGCGAATGATCCTCCACGCCGTTTCTACGTACAAATCGAGAGAGAAGTCATCGAAATGTAGGGTCATTCCCTTATTATCGCGAGTGTTTTCGCTAGTGTCGCGTCAGCCGAAATTGTCGGACCCGGTCTTAACGCGTTCCCTCGGACCGAATTACCGAAAAATAGGCTCGTGTCGTAAAGCCTCCGGAGCAACGGAAAATAGTTTCGCCGGACGTGACACCTCGTATTCACTTCAAAAGAATGTAAATGCGACACTTCCTTGCTAGGAAATAAGGTTTGCAGATATCTACGTATTGTAGCACTAGAGTGCTAATGCTTCTTAAAACGCCATACCGCATCTCACTTCTATGTTTCATGATAAGATATAATATTCATTGCGAAGTGTCATGTATGCGTCGATTTCACTTCACAAGAATGTAAATGCGACACTTCCTTGCTAGGATATATTGTTTGCAGATGTCTACGTATCACAGCAATAGAGTACTAATGCTTCTTAAAAAGAGATGTCATATTTCATTTCTGTGTTTCGTAATAAGATATAATATTCATTGTGTAATGTTATGTATACCTAGTTTTCACTTCAAAAGGATGTAAATGCGACAATTCCATGCTAGGAAATATTGTTTGCAGATGTCTACGTTTCATAGCAATAAAGTTCTAATGCTTCTGAAAACGCCATATCGCATCTCACTTCTTTGTTTCATGAAAAGGTATAATATTCATTGCGAAGTGTCATGTATATCTCGTATTCACTTCAAAAGAATGTAAATGCGAAACTTCCATGCTAGGAAATAGCGTTTGCAGATGTCTACGTATCGTAGCAATAGAGTTCTAATGCTTCTCAAAACGCGATATCGCAACTCGTTCCTATGTTTCATGATAAAATACAATATTCAATGCAAAGTGTCATGTATATCTCGCATTCACTTCAAAAGAATGTAAATGCGACACTCCCTTGCTAGGAAATAGCGTTTGCAGATGTCTACGTAACGTAGCAATAGAGTTCTAATGCTTCTCAAAACGCGATATCGCAACTCATTCCTATGTTTCATGGTAAGATATAATATTCATAGCGAAGTGTCATGTACATCTCGTTTTCACTTCAAAAGAACGTAAATCCGAAACTTCCATGCTAGGAAATAGCGTTTGCAGATGCCCACGTATCGTAGCAATTGAGTTCTAATGCTTCTTAAAACGCGATATAGCATCTCACTTCTATGTTTCATGATAAGACATAATATTCATTGCGAAGTGTCATGTATATCTCGTATTCACTTCAAAAGAATGTAAATGCGACACTTCCTTGCTAGGAAATAAGGTTTGCAGATATCTACGTATTGTAGCACTAGAGTGCTAATGCTTCTTAAAACGCCATACCGCATCTCACTTCTATGTTTCATGATAAGATATAATATTCATTGCGAAGTGTCATGTATGCGTCGATTTCACATCACAAGAATGTAAATGCGACACTTCCTTGCTAGGATATATTGTTTGCAGATGTCTACGTATCACAGCAATAGAGTACTAATGCTTCTTAAAAAGAGATGTCATATTTCATTTCTGTGTTTCGTAATAAGATATAATATTCATTGTGTAATGTTATGTATACCTCGTTTTCACTTCAAATGGATGTAAATGCGACAATTCCATGCTAGGAAATATTGTTTGCAGATGTCTACGTATTATAGCAATAAAGTTCTAATGCTTCTGAAAACGCCATATCGCATCTCACTTCATTGTTTCATGATAAGGTATAATATTCATTGCGAAGTGTCATGTATATCTCGTATTCACCTCAAAAGAATGTAAATGCGAAACTTCCATGCTAGGAAATAGCGTTTGCAGATGTCTATGTATCGTAGCAATAGAGTTCTAATGCTTCTCAAAACGCGATATCGCAACTCATTCCTATGTTTCATGGTAAGATATAATATTCATAGAGAAGTGTCATGTATACCTCGATTTCACTTCAAACGAATGTAAATGCGAAACTTCCATGCTAGGAAATAGCGTTTGCAGATGTCTACGTATTGTAGCAACAGAGCTCTAATGCTTCTCAAAACGCGGTATCGCAACTCATTCCTATGTTTCATGGTAAGATATAATATTCATTGCGAAGTGTCATGTATACCTCGATTTCACTTCACAAGAATGTAAATGCGACACTTCCATGCTACGAAATAGCGTTTGCAAATGTCCACGTTTCGTAGCAATAGAGTTCTAATGTTTCTCAATACGTGATATCGCAACTCATTCCTATGTTTCATGGTAAGATATAATATTCATAGCGAAGTGTCATGTACATCTCGTTTTCACTTCAAAAGAATGTAAATGCGAAACTTCCATGCTAGGAAATAGCGTTTGCAGATGTCTACGTATCGTAGCAATAAAGATCAAATGCTTCTGAAAACGCCATATCGCATCTCACTTCTATGTTTCATGATATGGTATAATATTCATTGCGAAGTGTCATGTATACCTCGATTTCACTTCACAGGAATATAAATGCGACACTTCCATGCTAGAAAACAGCGTTTGCAGATGTCTACGTATCGTAGCAATAAAGGTCTAATGCTTCTGAAAACGCCATATCGAATCTCACTTCTATGTTTCATGATAAGGTATAATATTCATTGCGAAGTGTCATGTATATCTCGTATTCACCACAAAAGAATGTAAATGCGAAACTTCCATGCTAGGAAATAGCGTTTGCAGATGTCTATGTATCGTAGCAATAGAGTTCTAATGCTTCTCAAAACGCGATATCGCAACTCGTTCCTATGTTTCATGATAAAATACAATATACATTGCAAAGTGTCATGTATATCTCGCATTCACTTCAAAAGAATGTAAATGCGACACTCCCTTGCTAGGAAATAGCGTTTGCAGATGTCTACGTATCGTAGCAATAGAGTTCTAATGCTTCTCAAAACGCGATATCGCAACTCATTTCTATGTTTCACGGTAAGATATAATATTCATAGCGAAGTGTCATGTACATCTCGTTTTCACTTCAAAAGAATGTAAATGCAAAACTTCCATGCTAGGAAATAGCGTTTGCAGATGTCTACGTATCGTAGCAATAAAGTTCTAATGCTTCTGAAAACGCCATATCGCATCTCACTTCTATGTTTCGTGATAAGGTATAATATTCATTGCGAAGTGTCATGTATACCTCGATTTCACTTCACAAGAATATAAATGCGACACTTCCATGCTAGGAAATAGCGCTTGCAGATGTACACGTTTCGTAGCAATAGAGTTCTAATGCTTCTTAAAACGCGATATCGCATCTCACTTCTATGTTTCATGATGAGATATAATATTCATTGCGAAGTGTCATGTATATCTCGTATTCACTTCAAAAGAATGTAAATGCGAAACTTCCATTCTAGGAAATAGCGTTTGCTGATGTCTACGTATCGTATCAATAGAGTTCTAATGCTTCTCAAAACACGATATCGCAACTGATTCCTATGTTTCATGGTAAGATATAATATTCATTGCGAAGTGTCATGTACATCTCGTTTTCACTTCAAAAGAATGTAAATGCGAAACTTCCATGCTAGGAAATAGCGTTTGCAGATGTCTACGTATCGTAGCAATAAAGTTCAAATGCCTCTGAAAACGCCATACCGCATCTCACTTCTATGCTTCATGATAAGGTATAATATTCATTGCGAAGTGTCATGTATACCTCGATTTCACTTCAAACGAATGTAAATGCGAAACATCCATGCTAGGAAATAGCGTTTGCAGATGTCTACGTATTGTAGCAACAGAGCTCTAATGCTTCTCAAAACGCGGTATCGCAACTCATTCCTATGTTTCATGGTAAGATATAATATTCATTGCGAAGTGTCATGTATACCTCGATTTCACTTCACAAGAATGTAAATGCGACACTTCCATGCTACGAAATAGCGTTTGCTGATGTCTACGTTTCGTAGCAATAGAGTTCTAATGTTTCTCAATACGTGATATCGCAACTCATTCCTATGTTTCATGGTAAGATATAATATTCATAGCGAAGTGTCATGTACATCTCGTTTTCACTTCAAAAGAATGTAAATGCGAAACTTCCATGCTAGGAAATAGCGTTTGCAGATGTCTACGTATCGTAGCAATAAAGATCAAATGCTTCTGAAAACGCCATATCGCATCTCACTTCTATGTTTCATTATAAGGTATAATATTCATTGCGAAGTGTCATGTATACCTCGATTTCACTTCAAACGAATGTAAATGCGAAACTTCCATGCTAGGAAATAGCGTTTGCAGATGCCTACGTATCGTAGCAATAGAGTTCTAATGCTTCTTAAAACGCGATATCGCATCTCACATCTATGTTTCATGATAAGATATAATATTCAATGCGAAGTGTCATGTATACCTCGATTTGACTTCACAAGAATGTAAATGCGACACTTCCATGCTAGGAAATAGCGTTTGCAGATGTCTGCGTATCGTAGCAATAAAGTTCAAATGCCTCTGAAAACGCCATTTCGCATTTCACTTCTATGTTTCATGATAAGGTATAATATTCATTGCGAAGTGTCATGTATACCTCGATTTCACTTCAAACGAATGTAAATGCGAAACTTCCATGCTAGGAAATAGCGTTTTCAGATGACTACGTATGGAAACAATAGAGTTCTAATACTTCTTAAAACGAGATGTCGCATTTCATTTCTGTGTTTCGTGATAAGATATAATATTCATTGTGGAGTGTTATGTATACCTCGTATTCACTTCAAGAGAATGTAAATGCGACACTTCCTTGCTAGGAAATAACATTTGCAGATGTCTACGCATCGTAGCAATAGATTTCTACTGCTTCTTAGAACGCGATATCGCATCTCACTTCAATGTTTGATGATAAGATATAATATTCATTGCGAAGTGTCATGTATACCTCGTATTAACTCCAAAAGAATGTAAATGCGGCATTTCCATGCTAGGAAATAGCGTTTGCAGATGTCTACGTATCGTAGCAATAGAGTTCTAATGCATCTTACAATGCGATATCGCATCTCACTGCTATGTTTCATGATAAGATATAATATTCATTATGGAGTGTTATGTATACCTCGATTTCACTACACAAGAATGTAAATGCGACACTTCCTTGCTAGGAAGTAGCGCTTCCAGATGACCACGTATCGTAAGAATAGAGTTCTAATACTTCCTAAAACAAGATGTCGCATCTCATTTCTATGTTTCATGATAAGATATAATATTCATTGCGAAGTGTCATGTATACCTCGTGTGCACTTCAAAAGAGGGTAAATACCACTCTTCCTCACCAGGAAATTGTGTTTCCAGACGTGTACGTATCGAAGCGATAGAGTTGTAATGCTTCTTATAACGCGTTATCGAATTTCAATGATATGTTTCATGATATGATATGATATTCATTGCGATGTGTTGTGAATACCTCGTCTACACTTTAAATGGATTTAAATGCCACACTTCCTTGCTAGAAAATAGCGTTCCCAGATGTCTACGAATCGAAGCAATGGTGTTCTAATGCATCTTAAAACGCTATGACGCATCTCATTTGTATGTTTCGTGATATGATATAATATTCATTGCGAACTGTTATGTACACCTCGTTTACACTTCAAAAGAATTTAACTGCCACACTTCCTTGCTAGAAATGGCGTTTCCAGATGTCAACGTATCGAAGCTATACAGTTCAACTGCTTCTCAAAACGCGATATTGCATCTCATTTCTATGTTTCATGATAAGATGTAATATTAATTGCGGACTGTTATGTATACCTCGTCCACACTTCAAAAGAATGTACATGCCACACATCCTTGATAGGAAATGAATTTCCAGATGCTTACGTATCGAAGCAACAGAGATCTAATGCTTCTTAAAATGCGATATAGCATCTCATTTCTATGTTTCATGATATGATATAGCATTCATTGCAAAGTGTTACGTATACCTGTTCTGCACTTCACAAGAATGTAAATGCCACACTTCCTTGCTAGGAAATGCGCTTCCAGATGTCCACGTATCGAAGCAATAGAGTTCTAATGCTTCGTAAAACGCGATACCGCATCATATTTCTATGTTGCATGATAAGATATATTATTCAATGCGAAGTGTCATGTATACCTCGTATTCACTTCAAAAGAATGTAAATGCGACACTTCCTTGCTTGGAAATAGCGTTTCCAGATGACCACGTATCGAAAGAATAGAGTTCTAATACTTCTTAATACGAGATGTCGCATCTCATTTCTATGTTTCATGATAAGATATAATATCCATTGCGAAGTGTCATGCATACCTCGTATTCACTTCAATGGAATGTAAATGCGACATTTCCATGCTAGGAAATAGAGTTTGCAGATGTCTACGTATATTAGCAATAGAGTTCTAACGCTTCTCAAAACGCGATATAGCACCTCATTCCTATGTTTCATGATAAGATATAATATTCATTGTGGAGTGTCATGTATACCTCGTACTCACATCACAAGAATGTAAATGCGACACTTCCATGCTAGGAAATAGCGTTTGCAAATATCTACGTATCGTAGCAATAGAGTTCTAATGCTTCTTAAAACGCGATATCGCATCTCACTTCTATGTTTCATGCTAAGGTATAATATTTATTGCGAAGTGTCATGTATACCACGTATTCACTTCAAAAGAGTGTAAATGCGACACTTCCATGCTAGGAAATAGCGTTTGCAGATGTCAACGTATCGTAGCAATAGAGTTCTAATATTTCTTAAAACGAGATGTCGCATTTCACATCTATGTTTCGTAATAAGATATAATATTCTTTGTGGAGTGTTACGTATACCTCGTATTCACTTCAAAAGGATGTAAGTGCACCTCTTCCTTGCTAGGAAATATTGTTTGCAGATGTGTACGTATCGTAGCAATAGAGTACTAGTGCTCCTTAATTCACGATATCGAATCTCACTTCTATGTTTCGAGATAAAGTATAATATTCATTGTGGAGTGTTATGTATACCTCGTATTCACTTCAAAAGAAAGTAAATACCACACTTCCTTGCTAGGAAATAACATTTGCAGATGTCTACGCATCGTAGCTTCAGAGTTCTAGTGCTTCTTAAATCCCGATATCGCATCTCACTTCTGTGTTTCGAGATAAGATATAATATTCAGAGCGAAGTGTTATGTATACCTCGTCTACACTTCAAAAGAATGTAAATGCGACACTACCTTGTCAGGAAATAGAGTTTGCACCTGTCTACGTATCGAAGAAATAGAGTTCTGATGCATCATAAAACGCGACATCGCACCTCATTTTTATGTTTCATGATAAGATGCAATTCTTTGCAACGCGTTAATTATATCTCGGCAGCACTTCAAAAGATTGAAAATTCCACAATTCCTTGCAACGGAATAGCGTTTCTAGATGTCTAGATGTTTCTAGATGTTTCATGATAAGTTGTAATATTCAGTGCAAAGCGTTATGTATATCTGGATAATACTTCAAAGGAATGTAAATCCCACACTTCCTTGCTACGGAATTGCGTTTATAGATGTCGACGTATCGATGCAATAGAGTTCTAGTGCTTCATAGAACGTGATATCGCATCTCATTTCTATGTCTCATGATAACATGCAATATTCAATGTAGATCCTTATGTGTATCTTGTCTACACTTCGAAAGAATGTAAATGCCACACTTCGTTGCTACGGAATAGCGTATTTAGATGTCTACTTATCGAAGCATTACAGTTCTAATTCTTGATAAAACGCGATATCGTATATCATATCTATGTTTCATGGTAAGATATAATTTAATGCAATGCGTTATGTATACCTCGTCACTATTTCATGAGAATGTAAAGCCCACACTTCCTTGGGGCGAAATAGCGTTTCCAGATGTCTACGTATCAAAGCAATATAGTTCCAATTCTTCATTAGACACGAAATCGTATCTCATATCTATGTTTCATGGTAAGATGTAATTTAAAGCAACGCGTTATGTATATCACGTCTACACTTCAAAAGCATGTAAACCCCACTGTACCTTGCTGCGGGATAGCGTTTCTAGATGTCTACGTTTCGAAGCAATAGTGTTATAATATTGCCACCATTGTGGCGCTGCGGAGGACTCGGCGCGGCACACTCTTCAGGAGTGTCCTGCCTGGGAGGTGCCGCGTCGGGCATTAGCGGCGGAGATGGGTACAGACCTCTCGTCGCTGAGCATCCTGTCTGTGATGCTTCGTCGTGGGAGCGTCGTGCGGGCCATGATCTCCTTTTGCGAGGAGGCCATGGTCGCGAAGGAGGCCGCCAAGCGTGTCAGGGAGCAATCCCTGCCCGACGCTGCTCAAGGAGTCGACGTCGTAGACTTTTGCCCCGTTTCGCCTCACGGTATGGGGGGCTTCTACTTTAGGGTGGATGTCGCTCCTAAGAAACCTTCGCGGGGCGGAACTTCGCCACCTTCCCCGCGCCTGCGTGTCATGATGGTGGCCATTACGCCTAAGGGGCCACGATTCGGCATTTGTCGGGCCGTGGTATCGAGTCTGACGCACCCGGGGCACCCAGTGCGTCCGGCCCACGCCTGGCCCGAGGCATCGACGACGCCCGTGCGGTGTGGACCACTTAGGTCGTGCCCCACGTCTTTGCACGGGTGTCGTCCGGGGGGCGCGTTCGGTCCGATTGGGGGATTTTTCCGAACATTGCACGCGTCCTCCGGGACGGGAGTGGTGGCCGCGTGGCCCAGCCATTGCTCATTCCTCAGACGGGGTAGTGTGTCTTGTCGACCACACTCCTCTCGGGGAATGGGATCCTCCCAGTCACCATGGAGGACCCCGGCGCGGCAGGGGACCGGACTTGTTCGTCCAGAGTTCCCGGTCCCCTCCCAGCAGCGCCGAGATCGATCACCGTGGGATTTTAGCCGGTAAGTGTCCGGCATACCCCCGGAGTTCCCCAGCTCCGAGAGATCCATGAGGATTTCCCCACGTTAAAAAAAAAGGCTAGTTTTAGGTTTGGTTTTATTAGATGGGGTTCAAGTTATATTAGGTTCAAGTTATTCTGGGTTCAAGTTATACGGGTATCGAGTTTAAAGTTTATGTTATACGGCGTTTGATTTTAAGGTTCAAGTTATACGGGGTTTGATTTTAAGATTGAAGTTATACTGGGTTTGAGTTTAAGGTTCATGTTGTACGGGGTTTGAATTCGTGCTAGGAGCGTGCGTGGTGTCGTCGCGCGTAACCTGTTAAAGGTGGTCGATAGTACCGTTCCTTTCGGAGGGGACGATTCGTCGGGAATAGCCCCGGTTGTCAAGAGTCTAAGATACCCAGCGACCTTTCGAAGTTGCGAGCTTTCGAATCATTTATGCTCGCTTCGTGTCGTCGGGTGAATATATAGACCGCTCGAGGCTGTGTTGGGCGAACGGTAGAGTGTCCTAACGAATGTACGAATTTTTTTTCGTTTACCTGAGCCTTGTTGGAATCGAAACGACTGGATGGTATTGGAATTTTGAAGAGACCGTTGTCGTCGTTGTTCGTTCGGAGGGGACGATTCGTTGCTCGCACCAAGCCTCGTTGTCGAGAGTCTGAGCAAAACCTGCCGTTGCGAGATTGAATAATTTTATACTCGCTTGTGTTGCCGGGGAAAGCTTTTATAGACCGCCTCGAGACTGTGCATGAAGGCGACGAATGTCCCATCGATGATAACATTATTATGTTCACTCGAATGAGAGCGTCCTGCCGATCTTGAAAGCAATACGCCGCTGTGTGTTTGGTTTTTTTTCTTCTTAGTTCGACGCGCGCGTTCGTTCCAGAGGGGACGATTCCGCGTTGCCCGTTGTCCTCGTTGTCGAGAGTCTGCAATCCCGCCGTTGCGAACTCGAACAGTTTATGCTCGCTTCGCGTTGTCGGGAGGAAAAAGACCGCCTCGAGACTGCTGGTACAAATTCGGAGGAGTCCTAACGAATTTTTGAAAGATTTTTTTTCTTCATACCTGGACGCGCGTGTGCATTTTTCGTAACTTTGAGGGAGACCTTGCGCGCCAACCACTGGCGTATGCGTTTCATCCGTAGGACCGATATATCGTGTCGCCTCGAACTCCGTCGAGAGGTGAAAACCGCCACGGTTCGGCGACGCCCGCGTCTCGTTCACCGGAGACGATTGAGTATCGACTTGTTCGAACTTTAGTACCAAGAGACTTAAAGATCAATAAAATATACATATACGATTACCCTGAACGGTGGATCACTTGGCCCGTGGGTCGATGAAGAACGCAGCTAATTGCGCGTCAACGTGTGAACTGCAGGACACATGAACATCGACATTTCGAATGCACATTGCGGTCCACGGATACAAATCCTGGACCACGCCTAGCTGAGGGTCGTTCCCGTAACCAAAATACTGCTTGCGTTGCGCTTCGTCGAATCTGTTTTCCCTACGGTGCTCGAATCTGCTCGCCGTCGTTCATTCTCGATTTAAATTACGAACGTTTCTTAGTTCGGGCGGCACCGAGAAAAGGAGGAAGAGAAGCGACACACGACGTACGAGCGATCGTTGGACGCTCGTCTGAGTCGTCCGTGACCGTGCCGAGGCAATCTGCGATTGGCAACGTGTGTGCGCGTGCAGGGTGCGTAAACGTGTTCATGGAACTGGACGGTGTGTCAATTAGGAACACGCGTGAGTTCTTCGTGGCGTCGTGAGTCGTCCGTTAAACAGGCGACCGCCCACGGGGAACCGCTTTGATCGTGTTTCGATTGCCGATTTTGTTCCGAATTCGCACACCCGCCACACGCATCGCCTTCACCTGCCTTTAGCGCACGATACGAACATGCCGCGCGCTCGACGTCGTTTAAAATGAATTTTTTTTCATGCCGCAAGAGCGCGGATGAATTCTCGGTCGAGAGAGAAGAGATATATAAGAAAGAGAGCGACATCGTCGTAACGCGAGAGATGATGATGCGCATCCGATCGTTCGAAGTTCTCCTCGTACAGCCCCAGGGTGTTCGATCAGAATAACCCGTTATCTCTGTTCTCTCCGCGTGTGTATAACATGTTCCGCGAGGGAAAAAAAAGATCTCTCACGCGGAACGTCACTCGGACATAGGCCGTCAATGCGTTGTAATGTCGTAACGTTATTCGTGAGGGCGCTCCAACTCGGCCTGTCCTTCGTTCTGAAGGATCAGGGTAATAAAATCGGGGGAAAAGGAGCCGCTCCGTTTCGATCTCTGCGTGTAACGCGCGGAAGGTGGAACCGTTGGAGAGTATAAACGGTGTTGATCGTTCGCAGCTACGACGATAAAGAGGACGGATGTTAAAGAAACGCCGGTAACTTGGTCGTCTAGCGAGAGTCTCGTATTTTTTTTTATATTTTTGACGAATCTTATATAAAAGAAATACCGACACACGAAAGACATTGGCGAGGTGTATAAAACGCTTCGACGAGAACAACAACGAAGAGGTGCGTGTAGTTCTTCTTGCCGGTTTCTCGAGCGGTAAATCAAAGGATCGCTGTGTCGGAGATGGACGAAAGTTCTTTTCGTCGTCTGCCGTCCCCGTTCGCCGATGCTCTCTCCTCATCTTGTATATATTATACATACGAATCTCCTTACCTTCTCTCCGCAAGCGAGTTCGATGGCACGAATGAATTTCGTGCGTCACGTAGAGACGACCTCAGATTAGGTGAGATTACCCGCTGAATTTAAGCATATTACTAAGCGGTGGAAAAGAAACTAACCAGGAATTCCTTAGTAGCTGCGAGCGAACAGGAATGAGCCCAGCACTGAATCCCGCGGTTCCGCCACTGGGAAATGTAGTGTTCGGGAGGATCCGTTTATCCCGAGACAACGAACCGCGTCCAAGTCCATCTCGGATGGGGCCATTTATCCACAGAGTGTGCCAGGCCCGTAACGACCGGTACGCGTTTCGGGACGATCTCTCCTTAGAGTCGGGTTGCTTGAGAGTGCAGCCCTAGGTGGGTGGTAAACTCCATCTAAGACTAAATACGACCACGAGACCGATAGCGAACAAGTACCGTGAGGGAAAGTTGAAAAGAACTTTGAAGAGAGAGTTCAAGAATACGTGAAACCGTTCAGGTGTAAACTTGAGAAACCCAAATGATCAAATGAAGAGACACATCGACGACGATACGGGCTCTCGATGGCGCGCGATGCCCCGGTGGTACCCTCGCGGTTCCACAGTGAACGGCACGCCGTCGTCGGCGAACGTTCCGATGATATAGTCGTGTACTTCTCCCTTAGTAGAACGACGCGACCCGTTGCGCGTCGGTCTACGGCCCGAGTGAGCGCCTATAGCTTCGCAATCTTGCGCACGCGGCAGACCCTCGGTCGCCTGCTCGGCTGCGGACGGTACTCGTACGGTATCGGGCCGCAACCAATCCATTCTCGACTGTATGTGCGCCTAGCCCGCCGCAAGCTCGGTCAGACTACCCGGTGGAACAGATTTTGCGCCGGCGCCGGGCTTGGCCAGCTGTTAGCAGGCGGTGCCTCGACTGCCTTGGTCTCGAGGTTCCTTGAAATGGGGAACAGTCCCCATTCTGGTGACGGGCTACGGCTTCTTCCTTCTAGACGGAGTCATCGGTGCGAGGGAGGCGGGGATGGGAACTCGTAGATGGAAACGAGAAGGTGATGCCTAAAAGTGCGAGTGAGACAGAGTTGCTCGTTGGTATAAGCGAGACAGCGATGCGTATTGGCGTGAGTGAGACAGAGGTGCTCGTAGGTTCGAGTGAGTGCGTGCACTAGCACGCACGCGAACGCTGCTGGTTGCTGGATTTGCAGGCGTGTACGGCAGGTTGCCTGCGTGCGCGAATTGATGCTGGAGGCGGCAAAGAGGCTGATGGGTGGCAGGCGCTACGCCTGACGTCACCTTACACTCTAAAAGAATGTAAATCCTACAGTTCCTTTCTACGGAATATCGTAGAATACGGAATATCGTATCTAGATGTTTACAAATCTATGCGATACAGTACTAATGCTTCATAAAACGTGATATCCAATTTCATATCAACAGTTCAAAGTAAGTACGTAGGTTGTAAAGCTCTATGCATCGCGTTATGCTTATCTGCTTCTACCCTTAAAAAGAATGTGAACACTACACTCCCTTGCAGAGGGATAGCGCTTTTAGATGTCTACTTGCCTAAGCAATAGAGTTCTATTGCTTCATTCAACGCGATGTCGCATCTCATTTCAATGTTTCATGATAGGTTGTAATATTCAATGCAACGCGTTATGTTTATCTCCACCTACACTTCAAAATAATGTAGATCCCACACTTCCTTGATACGAGATAGCGTTTCTGAATGTCTACGTATCGAAGTAATAGAGTTCTAATGCTTCATAACTCCAACGTTTCAAAGTAAGAAAGTTGTATTCTTCTATGCATAGAGTTATGCCTGTCTGCTTCTACGATTTGAAAGAATGTGAATTCTACAGTTCTATGCAACTAGATGGCGTTTTATAGTGTCTGCATGTCAAAGCAGTATATTTCTAATGCTCCATGCAATGCAATAGCACATCTCCTTTCAGCGTTTCAATGTAAGTAAGATGGAATCCTATATGCATAGCACTATGCTTATCTGATATTATACTTCATTAGAATGTGAAGTCCGCCGTCCATGCAACATAATTGCGCTTTAATGGGTCTACTTGTCAATGCAATAGAGTTCGTAACCTGCATGCAATGCGATAGCCCATCTCTTTTTAACGTTTCAAGGTAAGCAACCTGTAACCTTATATGCATAGCAATATGCTTATATGCTTCTACACTTTTAATGAATGT
Organism: Xylocopa sonorina; assembly: GCF_050948175.1. Lineage (NCBI taxonomy): Eukaryota > Metazoa > Arthropoda > Insecta > Hymenoptera > Apidae > Xylocopa > Xylocopa sonorina. The sequence goes on from NW_027490349.1 coordinate 193,251, forward strand.
CAATAGAAGGGATCCATAAAGCGGGATCGCGCTTCATAGTTTCTACGTGTCAAATAAACGTATTTCCTTGGTGGTATTCCGTATTCCGAAGGTGGTAAAGTATGTAACATGTTATCTTCTATTCATGTTATTATACTCGTGTGCTCCTACACAGCAACCGATTGTGAATTCTGCTGTTTCTTCCAGCGGAATGGGGTTTCATATTGTCTGCTCCTCAAAGCAACCTAAAGATACCTAAAGCATTACACGATGCGATTGCACATCTCATTTCAACGATTCAAATTAAATAATAAGCTGTAAGCAATTATGCAGGGCATTATACTTATCAGCTTCTATGCTTTATAATGCTTCGGAATGCGAGGAGAACCTCAACCCCCCCTTAATTACCTAAAGAGAAGTCAAAAATCCAGCGGCCCTGCAGGTGAGACACCCGAGTGGACGAGAAGAGGTGATCGCCGAAATCCACTGATCGATGGCCCCGAACAATACCGAAGCGTACAGCCCGTCCCACCAAGGAGCCCAGAGGAGGATTCAGGAGACCTGAGGACCACCAGCGAATTCAAGGAAACTAAAGAAGAAAACGTGAGAGCCCATTAAGTATCCCGCGACCCGAGTGTGTGTACACGGCTAGGCGTAGTCGAGAGGAGTAGAATTTCGAAGTTTCGAGCATTGTTTCGCCCCAAGTTTCCCGGGATCGTGTAGTCTATTTCTTTGGTGCTTTCTGAGCAGCTGGCGCCCAAGAAAATATAGTTTCGCAGTTTCGAAATACCTCCCCGTTTCGGTGATTATTTTTGCGTTCGCGAGCCCGCGAAATGTTGTACGTGAGTGGATACATTGTAACGATAGATCGCTTTAGATTAAGGTACGTTTTACACCTTAATGCATTTGAATAATTAACCCCTACGAGCTTCCCTGACTTACTGTAGATAGGTTTCCGTCACAACTGATAGGGACCATCACTTTACATAGATATATAGAACACACATAGCTCTAAACGTAGAACTGAGAGTTTGAGAACTTCCTTTGAAACGTTGATAGTGAGGAGATCCATCGGATTTTATAGAACTTCAGAACTTACTTGCTATGAAATGTAGGCAGATAAGGGCCATCGCGTTACTTAGAACTTTAGAACTTGCTTACTTCAACAAAGATTTCTATTGGCTTCGTCCGTTCTTTTAGAAGAGTTTTTGATAAACCACTTACTTTTCACGTTCGCAATATTTTTAAAAGTACGCGAGGTGTAATCGTTTAAGTTTTAAAATGATTACTTAGTGTTGATTATTATTTAGTAACTCGGATATAAACGTGTCTGCATAAGATTTAATCTATATGTTTATAAGCCTGAAATTTATGCAGTTTTTTGTTAGTAACTTATTGCTCAAACGGCAAAGATTCAGACCACTTCAAAATGGTTGACTTTCATCAATTTTCTTAAAAATTGAAACAGTGTCCAACTACTTGCTTTAAAGACTGTAATTAATGTTTTCAGAATATTTTAACCCTTATAGATGAATTCTGGAATTGAAATTGAATGTTTGATTTATCTAACTCCTGTTTAGAACATCTTTCTTTCGGAATGTTCAAGTATTTTTCATATTCGTAATTATTGAAAATGTTTTGCTTCGTTCTCTAATTTAATATTTAGAATTTCCTCAGAAATATTCTTTATCGTAGTGAACTATATAATTGCAATTAGAATTCTTTATGAAATAATAATAACAGGGAGGTATGTATCCATTCTTGTAGTTTTGTAAAGAGTATTTAATCTCACTATTTAAAATGAAACATTAACATTTGTTTACAACCTAATGGAATTTAATTACCTTTTGATTCAAATTCACAATGTTAATCTTCCGTAGTTCAACAATTGTGAGCTGTCCTCAGGAATCGCAGCTCAGTACTTATAAAATGGACGACAAACGAACAGCCTAACCAATTGTAATCAAACCGATTTTTCAATACCAATATTATCATATTTAACTTATCCTGCAAACTACTAAGATGCCCTTCGAACAGTGTTTATTCACTTGCTTCCACCACTGTTTACAATACGTATGTTTAATTTACCATCAAAACTGTAAGTGTTATCGTCTTCTTTATTTTTTGTAACCTTCAATGGCTTCATGTTACAGGTCGTTGAACTCATTTTAAAATGCTCTATCGTATTACGGAAGAATGAACATACCAATTCATTTTAAAAAATGAAGGTAACCATCAAATGTCCAACATACCTCCACTTACAAAAAAACTATTTTCATCAACGGATGGGCGCTTTGTTCTGTGCAATTTTATATCAACAAAAATTTCTATGAAACTTATAGCTTCAAGGATATCTGAGGTGCTAATTATTATTATCTCACGCTGCATATTGTTATGGATGTGTCCAACAAGGCAACGATGAACAAAGTTAGATTTAATATTACGATGTTTAATATATTCCTTATAATGTATTTGTTTTTCTTTAATTTAGCTATAAACAGTGTTCCCGTTGTCAGCAGATAAATATATTTGCTTTAGAATTACAAGAGCCGACAATATCGAAAGTAGAATATTTCTTTACTCCGCTGACCGAATCACTGGAAACGTTAACTAAAGTGCGTGCCTTTCAAAACAGTCAGATGCAAATTACGATACAACGTTTCGAAGAAATGGCACGTGTCACTCTTCTTTAATTTTCGTTTTTTTAATCAAAGGAAATTTAATTGAAGTATCCGCAAAATTTAAGGACAAAAAAGTTATTATAATCTTATGTAACATATATGATGGTGATAAACGATAAGTATATGGACCTGAGAATAGAAAGTAGTGAGCAGAAAAAGAAACTGATAGAACTGCAAAGTAGATCGATATATCTCACAAATGATGCTTCTACGTCCATAAAATCTGCTAAATAAAGACCTATTGCAAATACCAGGTATAATCAATATTACTTCTGCTCAAAAACTATAACAGAATTGGACCGAAATGGATATAAAACAGGGATTTATGTATTCAAAGAGAAAAAATGTATTACTTACAAATTACTTATGTTTGCAGAGATCTCACTAATTCAGGCTTCTTATCGTACAGAACTAATCATTCATTTAACATGGGAAGGGGTCGAGGTATAGTAAAATATTCTCATATTTCTTAGCCTCGTTCGATACGTCAATTGGATCATGTAAAACATCGAACACTAATTGCATCTACTACCTTCAGACCTTAAATATATAATTACAACATATTTAATACCGTTTTAATAACATTTTCCTATTATTTATATATATTATTTATATTAATCGAATAAGTTGCTTTATCAAAGAATAAGAGAATCTGAGGATTATAAATCTGAGCATTACATAACAAACGTGCATTACATATATAATGTTACATGTAAAAAAAGATGAAGACCAAAAAGATCGTACATATGTTGAATCCACAATACGGTAACAAAATTCAAAAAGGGGGGAGGGGTGAAAATCCATCTCCTTGACGATGATAAGAAACAAGTCTGCCACGTGCACTACAATATCTCAAACAGCCAGCGGTTGGCACGCCAATGACAACGGATAGAAAGAATTACGTGGCAGAATAGTAAGTGAATAATAAGAAAAACATATTTATTTGTTAGATGTTTATAAATTCAAATTTAAAAGTCCAAGTCGCATTTAATATACTATTGTTTAACAAGGTGATTTAATGTTGATTCAAATAGGCGTGGAGAACTAGCTGGTACTTCTGTCAATGTAATTTCATTTCTGCTGGATACAGTAAAAACACATTTGCAATTTAAGCAAGGTTTCACTAGATCTGGCGAATTTTCCAAATTTTAGAATGGGATGATGGCAGTAGTAGTTGGTTCAGCGCCAGGCGATAAACATATACAACAAGCAAAATAACGTAAACGGTTTAAGATGTTCAAGATTATATAAATGAAACTATTACACTTTTATAATCCATGTACCGTTTCTGTTCTTTGTAACTTACAAAGAGTCTTAAGAATGTAACGCAACGTAAAGAAGATTGGAAACAGAGAAAGCAGGCCTTAAAGGATAAAGGAACCTTGGATCTGTTAGGTATCGTGGTTACTGGCGTGCTATGTTAAGGGATATGCCATTCAGTTTTAATTTTCTGAACGAGAACAATTCAAATAAATTTGGAGTCGACACATTGGAAAAAAATTTCTTCCAGTGAAAAATGCTGTATGCAGTGCAATAGCAACTTAACATCCCCTTGATATTCTACAGAAAACTTTATGTCATTTTCCTCGATTTACTAGAATCGAAACTATGAAATCTATTATGTAGTTTTTCTGCAACTGCTACCATACACACACGCACGCGCGCATACACACACACGCGCACGTACATACGAAATCCATCAAGATTAAAGATACTGTATATCTATTGGCTATTGCATGGATAAATTGTAGAATTCCATTTGTAATTGATAATTAGATTATAAACATTTGTATGCTTTTATCAGAAATTTAAATACGTCAAAATTGCAGCGCGCAGATGTGTAAATATCACTTTGCGATCTCATTTCATTTTGGCAGTTATACTTATATATGAGGATCCATCCAGGCATAAAGCTTAATAATCTTTCAACTATAAAATAATTATGGAACATTAGACTTTTTACTAGCGTTGGTCCATTTTATCATTTTCGGAACTTATGAAGCAGCTAGAACTATAATAACAATGTACTTTATATCTTTTCTCATTGTTTCCAAAGAAAATATTAGATATGAATAACTATGTTCATTTTATTATAAATGTATGAGTAAAGTTCAATCTACATAAATAAACGTTTTCAAACGTATTTATTTAATTTTTATCATTTAGCGTTACAAAATGTATTATAATATTTTATATTATCATATCAAATTTTACAAAAAGTAACAAAATTTTTAAAAGTAGGAATAATTTTTCCTTAATTAGTTAATATGTCGGTTCTTTTTAAGAAGACGGTATTTAATTTTTCAAAGAAAGTTTCGACTTTAAATTGACCATTAATTTCTCTAATTTCAATGCTTTTCGTAGATCACCGCTAATTTTCAACTTTTCCATTACAGCTTTGTCCATGCAAGGTTTAATTCTCCGAAAGATATATAATATTATGTTATTAGTAAAATTATTTTGCATTTCTAATTAATTTAAACGTAAAAAATATATTTTTTTTTATAAGAAAGCATTGCGAGAAAATTTTGGGAATCCATTGCTAATGTTGTACCTAGTGGTTGACTAGGTTCTCCCCTCGCTGCCACACCCTTTACTATTTTTAAGATCCAAAAACCGTGTACCAACTTTGTCACCTTCAAAATTTACGAAATTTACATATTGCGAATTTTGCAAAAGTGATGTTAATTAACTCTTGAATTATGGTTGCTTGGGCGATTAATCAGACTGATCTATGAGAAGCTGTAATGTACGAGGACTAATAAATTTTCTTTTAACATAATGAACAATATAGTATTTGTGCTTACAGTCTTATTAACAAACTCGCTGTTCAAATTAGTTTGGATGACAATTAATATTTGCATGATCTTTTCCTCTGATTTATCTGTATAATTTGTTCGTTCTTTTCAATTGTCATATATAATTATTAAAATCTATATGTTCTAGGAAGGAATCAGGCAACAAGTTAACTTATCAATGATATTTATATTCTGTAAAATAAATTGATTTGTTTACTAAAATATAAATTATACATTCATGTATTAATTGTAAACCTTTAGTTAATTATTCATACCTGGATTACACGCATAATGGGTAAAATCAGACATACCTTCAGTTTTTCAATATTGCCTCATAGAATAAAGACTTATTAGTAACAAATTTACTGTGTTTGCAAAATAAAAGTGTACATTGCATCACCCATTATTTCCAGCTTCCTACTATAATTTTGTGATTCTGGCTGGTGTTACTTGTTGTTAATAATCCATGAATAATCGACGACTGGAGTTACCAACAACCGATAACGTATGATATCACACACGAGTGGTGTAACCAATAGTAGGTAACTCAAGACTTATCAACGACTAGAGTTTCCTGCGGTCGAAAACTCACGACATATGGACAGTAGGTGATGCATGAGGTCGATAACTCATGATATTATAACGGCCGGTATTACCAATAGTCGGTAATTCAAGAACTATCGACGGATGACATTGCCAATTATCGATAATCCCTCTTTTACTTGGCATAACTTAATCTAACATCATCTAAACTTAATTTGAACCAAGCTAACCTCAGTTACACCTAATCGGACTTAACCTGCCTTCACTCAAATCTAACCCAACCTAGCACAATCTAACTTTACCTCTTTTAAACATAAACCAATCAAACCAACGCTTTCTTAAATCTAATCCAACATAACTGAGCTACATGCAAACATTCCCAAATATAACCCAACCTAACCTAACCTAGCGTAACCGAACTAAATCAAACATAATCACACTTCCATCTCGTTTCAGAAGCAACCTCCGCAACTTTCCCAGGGATAAGGCTATGCAATAAGCCTTCCGCAGTAACGGAGTGATTGAGATCCGCTCCGATCGAACGCTGCGTTTATTCACGTAATGTAATGTAATTATCAGCGGGTTCAATCGGAGCGGGTCCGCATCGAATACAGGAGCGCCTTTGGCGAAATGAAAACGAACAGACTGAAAAGAATAAAACTTTACTAAAAAATCGTACGGAAATCCGATATATCTACGCGTATCTAATATACATCTAACTAAAACATAATTCGAAAAATACAAACGATAAGAGGGAACATTCTCCAATATATGACATATATAAATCAACGAATGCAAGAGAGAACACTCGATCTCGGGGTAGCGAGACCGGGGCGCTATCCTGAAGTAATCGTATAACGTCGTTTTCGGGATGGTGCAGTGAGGAAATGTGGATGGTAGAGAGCATAAAGTAACAACAACGTAACTAAAGAGAAGGGAAAGGAAAATTTGTGGAAACATTGCATTCATTAAGAGGAAATCCTAGAAATTTCAGACAACAGATTATATACCATACTGTAAGGGCCTTGACGTTGTACCTTGGTACAAAGAAATATGGCGATATCGTAGGAGAAAATAAAAAAATCGAGAAACTAAAAAAGAATTATATTGGTCGCAAAAGGATATATATATATACTTTATATTGATACTTAGATATTTTCATTTCACCAACATTTTCACGGCAATGACTAGACCGTTTGTATAAACTCAGAATTATTGTTAACGAAATTTGCCACACTTTCAAAATTACTGTTAACCTCTGCAAAAATATTGCAATCGACGAAACCATGGTTTCGTGGCGAGGACGCCTTAGTTTTTGCCAATATATCCCAGGAAAGGGCATAAATATGGTATAAGACATTGTAAACTGTACCTTCCGGATGGATACATCAACAACATTCTTATTTACGCCGGAAAAAATGCAACCAGAATAGTTAGAGCACATGTGCATGCTATAGTTATGACCTTGAAGGTTGAATTATCATTTGGACGCCGCGTATTATGCGCAGATAATTTTGATAGTAGTGTCCCATTGGCAAAGAACTTTTGCATGAAGGAACATTTATTTGTGGTACAGTAAAAATTAATAAAAAAATTCTCCCGCTGCAGGCCAAATGGAAACAGCAACGGGGTGGCTTTATGTATTTTCAAAATGGGAACGGATTTCAATTCTTAAAATGAACGGATAAGAGGCCGGTATGCATGCTAGCCACTTCTGAAAACCACAAATGTGTTATTGTCCAGGGTAATAATAATAAGTTAATGCCGGTCACAGTGTTCCTTTATAACAAAGCTACGAAGGGGTTTGACCATCCGACCAGATGTCTTCTTATCACAGTTGATTACGCAGAACAGTAAAGTGGTATAGAAAAATAGTTATCAAATTAGTTTGCGCGACTTCTCTCGTTAATTCCTATTGTATACATAGAAAATGAATTGCCAAAGGTATGAAAATATTGAACATTTTCTGTTGTCGTTTCAAGAACGCACGATAAAAACGAGACAGTGATGTAAAGAATGTTTTAAACATATATCTAGAATAAATCGTGGGCAGTATGCCGCGAATAAGACGACAAAAGCAAAAACCTATTGCAACAAATGTAAGGGTCAACCGGAACTCCACCCAACATGTTTTGAAAAATTACATAAAAAAATTAAATAATTATGTTAGGTTTACAATATTGAATTGTTATATTTTAAAGATTGAATGTCTGCTTATAATGTTGGAAACTACTTTCTGAAATACAAGTGCGACACAACGTGATGCACACCGGGTCACAAAATAGACGTGTGTGACCAACCAGTGATGCAAGCCGCCCCAAAAATCAGACGCGAGTGACCCACCGATGATGCACACCGCCCCACGGAACACACACGTGTGACACACCTGTGATGCACGCAGGCGTCAATGTGCTAAAAGTAGAAATTGGATGTGCCATCGCATCGCGTGGAGCATGAGATCACTACGGCTTTGACAAGCAGACAATATGAAAACCCATCACGATGCAAGGAACAGTGGAATTCTCAATCTTTTGAAGCGTAGAAGTAGGTAAGGTAAGTAGGTAACGTAAATTCAAGGATAATGCGATACATAGAACATTACAACGTTATTGCTTCCGAACGTTGAAATGAAATACACCACTGCACCGCATGCAGCATTAGAACTCTATTACTTTTACACGTAGACACTATGAAACGCCGTCCCGATGCATATGTCTGTAGAATTCATATTCTTTTGAAGTGTAGATGCAGATAAGCATAATGCTATGCACAGAAGATTATAGCTCACTTACTTTGAAATGTTGAAATGAGAAATGCTATTGCATTGCGTGGAGTAGTAAACTCTTCTGCTTTGACACGCAGACACTATGAAGCACTATTCCCTTCCATGGAAATGTATAATTCACAATCTTTGAAAATGTAGAAGCAGATAAGCATAATGCTTTGCTTAGAAGTTTTAGCTTACTTACTTTGAAAATTTGGAATGAAATGCGCCTTTGAATTGCACAGAGTATTAGACCTCTTCGGTTTTGACAAGCAGACTCTGTGCAGTGTCATCCCGTTGCATGGAACAGTAGAATTTACAATCATTAGACATAATATTATCTTTTGGTCATTATTTCTGTTGCCCTTCCAAGATTTTTCATCAAACATGGTTTTTCGGGTTTTATCATGAACATAAGCTGTGGAACCGAAAATTCGTAAATACTTTACTTTTGGCTTTTTATCAAGCCACATTTCAAATGGCGTTTTACTTTGTTTTAAAGCCTTTGTTGGGCTCAAGTTTATTAAATACGTCGCAGTTAAAGCTGCTTCCCCCTCAAAACACTTTATTCAAACTGGCACCACTTATAATCGTGCGTGCCTTTTCTGTTATATTTCTGACCATTCTCTCAGAAACACCAATTGGGAGGTTCGCCGAACTGTTAGATGGTAACTAGTACCTTTTTCTACACAATAATCTTTCATCTCGTTTGACAGATATTCTCTGCCATTATCGCTATACAAGTGAACAACTTTTAAATTAAAATGAGCCTCGCTTCTACTTACATAATCTTTAAATGCAGAAAATACTTCTGATTTATATGTAATCAGATATGTTACACAGTAAAGTGTATATTCGTCCACAAATAGGAGAAAATAATTCTTTCCGTTAATAGTTGAAGGAATAATAAAACCACATACATCTGAATAAATAATAAGCAATGGTCACTTTACATGCTCCATATTCTTTACCTTTTCGAGTGATAATCGTGCTTGCTTACCTTTAATGCGAGCCTCACATAAATTATCATTCGGCACTATCATTTCAATATGACTTACATCACTGACCACATTTTTGTTCTTCAATTCTACGAATTTTGATCTTCCAATGTGGCCCAAACGCTGATGCCACAGTTCGTAGTCATTATTTACTGCACTATGAATCTGGTGATTAATCAATGTTTCACCATTTTCCATTTGAGAATCAGTAATAGATAAGTTATTTTTTCCCTTACCTTTCATTATTTTCTGACCAGTTTTCATTACCTCAGCGTTTCCATCTATCACAAATACGATGTACATTCCTGCTTCTTGCATCCTTCTAACGGATAGCACCTTTTTGCCATCAAAATCTTCAAGGGTGTACTCAATTCCTCGAATGTCGGAAAGACATTGTCACGTTTGATAATGTGATCCGACGCTCCGCAATCCAACAGAAACTTTAATTTCTTTTTATGGTCTTCCCCATTTTCATTGTACCCCGTCATAAAGGCAAACGAGGATGTCCCAGCCTTTTCAATATCCAATTCTTCTGTTTCTTGAGCTGGCTGGGCGATTACCTTTTTCTTTCCCGCGTGCTCAACCGTTCTTAATAATAAAAACGTTCTTTTATTTTATGCCCTTTCGTCCACAATGATGGCATTTTATATTTATCGTTTCTTTGGCCATTTAAATTATCCCATTTTGTCGTTTCTATTGGTTTGTCTTTTATGTACTTTTGGATTAAAATTGTCTCTATCTGTATGTATCTTCTGAGTATGTAATACATTCTCGCTTGTCGAGCAGCCTGTTCGTAATTTTACATCGTGGACCATTAGACGAGTTTTTATAAACGCTGATGTTAGGTTGTATTCGGAAAACGTTCTATCGGCGTAATTACTCGCCATAGCACGTTGGAAGGGTTAGCAGTAAATGGAAAGCTTTATCCGTTTCTTCTAATTTTACACACGCTGCTAAGAGTTCCGTGATTATATCGTTGAGTGTTGTAAAACATTTGATCAAGGGCTGCTCTGCCTGTAGTTTTAAGCTTAATAGTTTTTTTCTAACAGCCAATTGCGTGGCTAAACTCTCCCTTTCATATATGCCATCCAATTTCTGCAAAATTTCAGCTGCAGTCTTCGCATTATTTGCGAAGCTCAAAAAGGAATCTGCCAAACATTCAGCAATGACACCTTTCGCAATCCTCTCTGCTTTCCTCCAATCTTCAGATATTCTTACTGGAAGGGGTTCATCAATAATTATTCAATTAGCTTAACCGTGCACCAATTCTCAATTGCCACATACTGTAGCAATCACCATCAAATTGTTTAATGTTTCTCTTGGTTTTTGCACTTTCCAGATTTCTCCTTTTTCTTCTTAAAGAAAGGTTTATATTCACTAACAATGTTTCTTCTACAATTTAATCACTTATTTATACTTCTGATATTACACATATAATCACATAGTCACATACAGAAAAGTTATCATTGAAAAGAATATCTACTAAAGTGTTACTACTATTAAAATACGTAAACTAGGCCCATAACCTATTGAATTATGGGTAAATATAAATGAAAAGCTGTCCAAAGTTTTTTATAGTCTGCAACTTTATTCTTAAGGTTTGAAGGTACGTCTTTACGTTTTAAAAACTCTAATAATTGTGGGGACTCCGCATAGGAAATATAGTGTCCCCCTAAAGAAATAGATGACGCAAACTCTGCACGTGCTTTCCTTTCAGGCCACTAGGTATAAACAGTCGTGAACCCTACTCGAACCGACAGAACTCTTTCATAGTTTATATACTGGATTCTATTTCCTAACTCAAGATTCATTTTTGTTTCTCCGTTGACATGTGAAATAACCCAACGGTAGTAAGCTGTTATGCATAGCATTATACTCATCTGCCACTACACTTCAAAAAAATGTTAATTCTACATGTTCATGCAACAAGATGGCCCTTCATACAGTCTGCCTGTTGGAACAACAGAGTCTTAATGCTTCATGACATGCGGTGGCAAATCTCACATCAATGTTTCCGAGTAGTGTTCCGAGTAGTAGTAGTGTTTCTGTTCCATGCAACAGGAAGGAGCTTCATAATGTCTACGTGTCAAATGAGGAGAGTCCTAATGCTCCATGCAATGCGATGTCGCATCTCATGTCAACGTTTTAAAGTAAGGTGTAATCGTGTATGCGTAGCATTATGCTCATCTGCTTCTACACTTCATAAGGTTGTGAATTCTACACTTCCATGCAACAGGGTGGCGTTTTATAGTGTCTACTTGTCAAAGCAATGGAGTTCTAATGCTCCATGCAATGCGACTGTGCATTTCATTTGTACGTATCGAATTTAGTAAGCTGCAATCTTCTGTGCATAACGTAGAAAACTCATTAATCAAAGACAATTACAAGGTTTTGTAAATCATTAAATAGTTCCTTTCAACTGAGATATTACTCCATGGACTGCTAATGAACAACTGCTTCATCGTTTTGAAACGTACACACGAAATCTCATTTTTTTCGCACATTCGCTCTTGCTCGCATTCTAGAATATTCCACGCACTTAACATTTAAAACTTGAATTATTGATTAGCTTTTAAATTAAGATAATTTCGTTATCCTTCACTCGGCATGCCTATCCTGTATGAACATTCGTCCAGAATGTCTTCATTCCTATCGTCTTTGATTTGAGATAAATGTCATAGATTTCTTCGATCCACGATTTCATAGAATCTGCTGACGTAGATGTATGTAGGGGTCCTTTTCCTTCCCCTACCTTTCGAACTACAAGTCGTTGATTGCGTAAAACTTGTGCAACTTCATACGATTCGAAGTATTTATGAGCTATTTTTTGACCAGGACTCTGTTACATATGTTTAATTGCTACTAGATCTCCTTCACGATAAACTCTAGCTTTTCGTCTATTCTTGTTAAATATTCGCCTATTCTCTCGTTGAATTCTGCATATATTTTTGCTTGCTTGAGTCGTACTTCATCTCGTTTATCTTGAAAACGTGCGATCCATTCCTTTTCAAGTATGTCTCGGATGTCAAGATGACATTAAGACGTGAATGAGTCCCAGAGAGAAGATGAAATGGTGACGTGCCAATACTTCGATGTATTGTTCATTTCAAACATTGTTAATCTACTTCTAAATACTTACATCATTCACAGGGCCTAGGTGCAACTAATTTTGCTGACAACAGTATGAATGTTCTATTAAGATGTTCGACTTGACCACTAGCTCTAGGAATTCCTGTTGTAGTTGAAACACGTTTTATATCTTCTTCTTGACAATATTGCTTGAAACCATTTGCTGTGAAAGCCGTTCCCCTATCAGAAATTATTCGACGCGGATTATAAAAAATAGTCGCTAGCTTTTTCAGGCGTGACGAAACTTAAGCTGTAGTAGTAGGTTTTGTAGTATAAAGCCATGTAAATTTTGTAAAAGCATTTACCACTACAAATATGTACTGATACGTTTTCTTTGTTGATGGCAGCGGTCCAAGATAATCGATATGAAATGTATCAAAAGGAATACTCCCGTTTTCAATCGGATTTAAATGACACTCATGCTTCCCCTGCATCTTTTCGGCTAAGATGCATGCAACACAATTCCTTACCACCTTTTCAACTTGCTGCCGAAGATTTGGAATCCAGTAATCTCTACGTACGATAGCCTCAGTCTTGACCACAGAAAAATGTCCACACTCATAAGCTGGCCTTATTTCTTGCTCTGTACAGAAAATTTCCCCATAGAACATAATCATTCGTCTTGTTTTGAAGTACCAAATCTCGAAGTTTCATAACAGTCTCATCATCTTCCTGTGCTTTCCGCAAACGTGCTGTAAGGCTTGCATCAGATTCATCGATTAAGAAAATCGCAGGAGGTGCATTTCTACTTAGCGCAGCAGCATGTATCATGTCCCTCTCTGGACTATGCTATATCCGGTAATCAAATTCTTCTAACGATAATGTCCATCACGCAACTCACAAACAAAGATCTTTCTTATTCATTGTAAGAGTACAATCTCGGTAATAAGTAACAATAACAAACGAAATTCCTAATAAATAAACTCCTAATTTCTTCAAAGCTTTTACTATTGCTAAAACCTCAAACTCATAGCTACTGCATTTAGATTCAAAAGTCTTACCACTAAAAAATAATATATATATATAACATATGCCCGAAAAATTTGACAGAAGTTTGCACAAAACAACACTTTTCTCAACTGAATATTAAACCGGCTCCGCTCGCTATAATTCAAACTCTTTCAAGATTTTTGATCCTACTTTTAATATCGTTTGATGAAATAATCGAATCATCTATGTATGCTAAAACTATTCTCTCTCGAATAAGATCTCTAAATATGGTATTTATAAAACTTTGAAAAACTGCTGGTGAATTACATAGACCAAATGGGACTCGTAAGAATTCATAATGACCATCTGATACAATAAATGCTGTATACTTTCGACCTGACATATCCTGTCATACGTGAAAGAAACCGTTTCTCAAGTCAAGAGTAATAAAAATGCGCGCGCCTTGTAACAAATCTAATTGATCTTCGATCAATTGTAACGGATATCTATCTTTAATAATTTTCTTATTAATTTGTCAATAATCCACACATAATCCAAACAAATCATTTTTCTTCCGAACGAGAAAAACCGAACTCGCATAATCAGAAGTAGACAACTGGGCGACTCCAGCCACAATCCACTGTTCTATCTGCGCATTAACGATCTCTTTTTGCAACGCTGACAATTGTCTCGCCGATTGATATACAGACTCTTCGCCTTTCAATATTAATTTCATTGCAATTTTACGTTCAAAGGTTTTACTTGGCTTGTAATTGCTAACAAGATTTTCTATCGTCACGCGCTAATTAAGATCTAATACACGAGACACATCAACTTGATTTACTTCTAACACGTCACTCGTTACATCTATTTAAAATATTTCCGGTACCATATTTTGTCTTTCAACAATTTCGCGCGTTACTTTCGATAATGGACGAATGATTACTTTACCATCTTTAATGCTGACATCGGTTATATTTAAGAAATTCGTTCCTATTAACAGCTTGTGTCGAACAATGGTATCAGAGATTACTTGTATACAAATCAGACATGAGTGCCCATCTACGGTAATTTCTGCTTGAAAATCACCTAATGTTGTATTATTCCTTGAACCTTCGAAATGTAATTCATTGCGTCGTAATTGCGAAGAAGCAAGCTTAATGTACTCGTCTGTGCGAATTAAACTAAAATCACTTCCTGAATCCATTAATGCTTTGATCTCGCATCCGTAAAGTAAAACATTTTTGAGATACTTTCGGTACGATACTCCTAATGATGCGCAGCTCTCTTCACTGGCTTTAAATTTCTTGGAACGTTTCGACGCAATATGTCCACGTTCTTGACATATGAAACATTTTACACCGCGATCTTTCGTTGGACAATTCACGCTAATATGATCGTGCTCACCACAATTATAACATCGTACAATATTACCGATAAATTCTTTTATCTCACCCACATTGACCATCTCTTTTCGTTCACTTCTAACGAAACTGTCTTTACACATCTCAAACTTTGTTGACGTCTGAACATTCGACATACCTCGATCTCGAAGAATTACCTTTTCAAACGCTTTCGAAAGTTGATTGGTTGTTGTAAACTGTAGAATACGCGCGTGGTTCCGGAGCATTTCATCGGGAATGCCGTCAATCAGATATTCAAGTGTTTCATCGTCGTTGATTGGTACTCGATTTCCAAAAATGTTCTTCTCGTGCAAATATTCATGAAATGTCTCGTTCCTGTTCCATAACCGCTCTTCAAATTTCTTCTTCATTTCAATTTCGCTTTGTGGATGATAAAACACAACTCATAATTCTTCCAGCAGTCGGTTGAATACCATAGTTATATATTCTGATTTAGAAAGAAATCATTCAAGTGCTTTTCCCTTCAGTAGCATACCGATAAGTATTCGTGCAACGTCATCTTCCAATTTATATGTCGTCTTGAATAATTTGATCTGCTTCTCCCAAATTTTATAATCACCAGATTTACTTTAGACTATTAAGAAATTGTCACCGCTACTAACAACATCAAATAGTTCGCCTTCAAAATTACGCGTCGATATTCGTTGCTCATTTTCCGAATTTTACTCAACCTGTAATTTCTGTCGCACCTGATCTAACTCAAGGCGCAACACGGCTAACTCACGTTCTGCTAATACTTTTTCTTTTAAGAAAAGATCAATTTCAGATTGCTGTAGATTCATTGATGACTGCACGTTTGGTGATACACCAGCACACGACTCTTCATTATCTTCATGAACTTCACGTTCCATCTGGATCAACTTCCATCAAACGGGAAATTAATTCAGCTTTCGAACCAGCAGTAAGTAGTTTATGCTCTATTAATATCTCTCTTAGCACTGTAACTGTAATTTTACGAAGCGCCATCCCGTTGCATGAAGCTGTATAATTCACATTCATTTGATGACTAGAAGCAGTTAAGCATAATGCTATGCATAGGGGATTACAGCTTGCTTACATTGAAACGTTGAAATGCGTTGCGCCAACGCATTGCATGGAGCATCGGAACTCTCTTGCTCTGACACGTAAACACTATAAAGCGCCATTTCGTTTCAAGGAATTGTAAAATTCACATTCTTTTGAAGTAGATAAGTATAATGCGATGCACAGAACGGTGCAGCTTTCATACTCTGAAACTTATACGATTCAGAAGAATATGAATTTGCAGTTCGCTGCAACCAGATGGCGCTTCATAATATCTGTGTCTCATTGCAATAGAGATCTACTGCTCCAAGTAATGCAATGGCGCATTTTAATTCAACGTTTCAAAGTTAGTAAGCTATTAATTTATATGATTAGCATTATGTTTATCTGCTTCAGCGCATCATAAGAATGTGAATTCTTCAGTTCCAAGCAACGGGATGGCGGTTCGTATTGCCTGCGTGTCAAAGTAATTGGTGCCTAATGATCCATGCAATCTGATGGCGCATTTCATTTCAATGGTTCAATTCAACGAGACTGTAATCTTTTGTGCGTAGCATTATTCTTGTCTGTTTGTACACTTGAAAGGAATGTAAACTCTACAGTTCCTTGCTATGGGATCTCGCTATATTGTGTCTTCATGTCAAAGCTATTGAGATCTAAATGCTCCATGTGTCTCGATGGCGCGACTCATTTCAACGATTCAAACTAAGTAAGTTTTAAGGATCTATACATCGCATTATACTTATCAGCTTTTACACTTCAAAATAACCTACCTGGTTAGTCTGCCTGGTAAGTCTACCTGTAAAACCAATGGAGTTCAAAATCTTATATGCATCACGATCGTTCGTCGCATTTCAAAGTTTCAATGTATGTTACCTGTAACTCTCAATGCTTCTTCGAATACCTATCTGTTTATACACTTGAAAAGAATGTGACTTCCACAGTTCCATGTAACGGGAAGCTGCATCATAGCTTTGGCCTGTCAAAGCAATGCAGTTCTAGTGCTATATGTATGGTGTTGGCTCATCTCTTTTCAACGTTCTAAAGTATGTGTGTAATGTTCTATACATCTTATTATCCATATAAGCTTCTATGCGTCAAATGAATGTGAATCGTAATGTCGTTACAAGCGACTGTACGATTCATGATTGTGTCTTCGTGTCAATGCAATAGAGTTCTAATGCTTTATGCAATGCGATAGCGCAAATCATTTCAACGATTCATAGTAAGTTAGCTGTAACTTTGTACCCTTTGCATTTTGTTGATCTGTTTCTACATTTCAGAAGAATGCGAATTCTACAGATAAATGCATCGGGATGGCGTTTCATAGTGTCTACAATAGAGTTCTAATGCTATATGCTGTGTGGTGGGCTGTCTCATTTCAACGTTCGAAAGCAAGAATGTTGTAATGTTCTCTGTATCGCATTATCCTTACCTACCTCTACACTTCAAACGAATGGAAATTCGACTGTTGCTTGCACGGGGCTGGGGTTTCGTATTGTCTGCTTGCCAAAGCTGTAATGATCTAATGCTCCACGCAATGCGATGGCACATCTAATTTCTACGTTTAGCACGTTGACGCCGGCGTGCATCACATGTGAGTCACACGTGTCTGTTCCGTGAGGCAGTGTGCATCTCCGGTGGGTCACACGCGTCTATTTCGTGGGCCGGCGTGCATCACGATGGGTCGAACTTATATTTCACAAAGTAGATAGTACAAAATAGGTTTATTTTTCAATTCTCAGCATAATAAACAGACATTCTATATTTAAAACATAACAAACCAATATTATAAACCTAATTAAATTATTTAATTTTTGAAATCATGTTGGGTAGAGTTCCGGTTGGCCCTTACATCAGTTAGAACAGATTTTTACGTTTATCGCCTTACTCGCGGCATACTGTTTACCATTTATTCTAGACATACATTAATAACATTCTTTACATGTCTAGTTTTTCTCGCGCGTCCTTGGAACGACCGCAGAAAATGTGTACGCTTCTTGGGCACTGCTTCAGTTTCAGATGACGTTTGTTCACCGTGGTGATCCATTGTACTGAGGAGATAATCAATAATTTTTTCGCGGAAGTTTAATATTTTCATACCTTTGGTACTCCATTTTCTATGCATATAATAGACATTGACGAGAGAATTCCAGCATACTAATTCGATAACTATTTTCCTATACCACTTTACTGTTCTGCGTAATCAACTGTGATAAGAAGACATCTGGTCGGATGGTCAAATCCCTCCTTAGCATTGTTATAAAGGGACACTGTGTCCGGCTTTAACTTATTATTTCTGCACGGGACAATAACACATTTGCGGTTTTCAGAAGTGGCTAGCATG
Organism: Xylocopa sonorina; assembly: GCF_050948175.1. NCBI lineage: Eukaryota > Metazoa > Arthropoda > Insecta > Hymenoptera > Apidae > Xylocopa > Xylocopa sonorina. The sequence continues at coordinate 211,867 of NW_027490349.1, forward strand.
CATACCGGCTTCTTATACGTCTACTTTAAAAACTTAAAGCCGCTCCGATTTTGAAAATACATGAAGCTACCCCGTTGCAGTTTCCGTTTAGCCTACAGCGGAAGAAATTGTGTATTAACTTTTACTGTACCATAAATAGATGTTACTTTTTGCAGAAGTTTCTCGGCCAAAGGGACACAAGTATATAAACTATTTGCCTGTAATATGCGGCTTTCAAATAATAATTCACCCTCCAACATCATAACTACAGCATGCGTATGTGCTTTCGCTATTCTCGTTGCATTATTTCCGGCATAAATAAGAATATTATGTGCGTATCCTTCCGGAAGGCACAGTTTACAATGTTTTATACCATATTTATGCCGCTTTCCTGGGATATATTGACAAAAACTGTAGCGTCCTCGCCATGGAACCATGATTTCGTCGATTACAATATTTTTACCGGGCTTAACACGTTGAGTGCTACGTCAGTCCCCAGGAACTAACAGTGAACTTTCCGTTCAAGCGGCGTCAGTCCCCAGGGACTGACAATCGACTTTTCGTTTGGATAACGTGGATTCTAGGGACTGACAGCGAACTTCTTGTTTGGTCGACATCGGTGCATCAGACCGGCATTGTAAAGGGTTAAATTATTAATGACAATTAACAAATTTATACTAATTTTTAATGAAGTTTATTAAAACATTTTAAGCAAAGATGTGACTGCGATTTGCACATTTTACAGTATGTAGTAACTTTCTTTGTCATTTTCCTCGCTAACTGGCGTCCGAACATTTTTGTGTTTGTGCTGTAACATTCAACACAATATTTTCGTACTTCATGCGCCTTTCCTTCCTTCTTATGAAATTTGTGAATTCGTCTACTTGTATCGGCCCTAATTGAGGTTTTATCATATGAATGTCGTGTGAGAGCATTTACCAATTGTTTTTGGAATGTTGTAATTGACATCTTTCTTCCTGTTACATTTTGGGACATACGTAACGCATTCACGACGACAATATTCAAAAGAAGGTCGAATGCCAGTTTTCTATACCATTTTAGTGACCTTCTAAGTGGACTGCTGTAAGCACTCATTTGATCAGACAGAACAATCGCTGTTTTACCTATATTATAATCAATAATAATTTTTGGTTTGCAGGATACGCCTGTTCTTGTTATTATGGATTTCATTTCATCAGAATGCTTGATCGAAAGAACTAAAACATCTGTCTTGTATTTCCATTTCATGATTGTAATCCCTTTACTGTTCTCTTGGGCAATGACTTCTCCGCGTCGCAGTTTGGCTGTCACAACTTTACTTGGATTGCCTCTTCGATTTGGTCGAAGAGTACCAACCAAATGCGTATTTTTTGTTATAAGTTTGGTTACTAAATCCACACTCGTATAATAATTATCTGTGTATAAAGTATGGCCTTCGTGAAACACATTTTCACATAAATTCATGACAACATTTGTTGTATTTTTTTATCCAATGATTTGCCGATGTAAATGCAAAGATTATATGTGTAATGATTATCACAGCACAATTTAAGTATTTTATTGCATATCTATGCTTTTTTTGTTTCATGTACTGTCTAAGTATGATCCGTCCACGGAATGGTATTACCATCTCGTCGATGCATAACATTTCAACGGGCTCATAATATTTTTTAAGATTTATATTTAATTCTTGTATTAAAAATTCACATTTATTAAAAATACAACATTCTCAACAGAATTTGAAATCTGTCTCTACTCATAATTTTCCGCGGGAAAGTTTGAATAAACAATGGATCCTTAGACCAATACAGATACAAAGATGGAAGCTTTACCAATCCCATCCACAAAACCACTCCAAAAAACCTCTTTATTTCGTCCTTATCTGTTGGCACCCACTTTTCACCACGTTTGGAAGCGATTGTTCTTTGTGTCGCGTAAATATCTGTTTGTTGGCTTATATGTTAAAATAGTTTATTTGTCACATAAAGGCAGTAAAAATCTTCCATTGTGCAACAATTTTGCATTTGTTCATGAGCGAGTTTAGCACTATGGAGACTTGAGGAATTTATAATGTTTGGCTGGTTGTCTCGCGGATCAAACCAATCATTTGGATCACTTGTTTCAGTATTCCTTAGTGAACTACTAGATGAATTGTCACTATCTGAAGATGGTAGTTGTATTACACGCCGACATTTGCGTAGTACAAATGGCTCACTCGACGAGTCACTATATGTTCGTCCTCTCAACATTTTTAGTTGATGGATACCAAAACTTTTTCAAAATAGTCACTATAAAACTGAATTCTCTTTGCTGCAATAGGTCTTTATACTCCCGTGGCTTTTTCAGAATGACCCTCACCTTGTATTTGCTCTTTCGCCTCTCTGGAATTCCCCATCTCATTATCTTATGTTTATACATTGTATACAAATGTATTGCTTGTATCAATTTCAAAGTCCGACCGCCACGAATACAGTGTATTAAAGTTATCGTTGGTTTATACCCATCAGCATGTAACATTGGAATGAGATGAGACATTGCGCTGAATGAAATACTAGAACACATTGTTTTGAAGTGTAGAAGTAGATAAGCATAATCCATTGCAAAATACGTTACAACTCACCTACTTTGAAACGTTGAAATAAAATGCACTATCGCGATCTATGACGCGTTCGTTATTCGTAATCTGATTCTTCTGAAGAGGACTAGCAGACGAGCATATTGCATTGCATTGGACATTGCAAACTTACTTGCTTAGAAACGTTGAAATAAAATGTGTCATTGCGATACATGAAACGTTAGAACTCTATTTCTTCCATACTTACGAATTCTATGAATCCTACGGTTGCATGCAATGTAATGGCGCTTTATAGTGTCTACGTGCCAATGCATGAGAGTTCTAATGCTTCATACAACCCGATAGCCCATCTCATTTTAACGTTTCAATGTAAGTTATTTGTAATGTTCTGTGTATTGCATTTTGCTTATCTGCTTCTGCTCTTGATGGAATGTGAGTTCCGTAAATTCATGCAACAAATTCAAGTAACGTCGTGCTTAGCGCCTGCCACCCATTCCACACATGAGCCTTCTCGCACTTCGATCATCAACCCGTGGACTCAGGCAATCCGCCGCGCTCGCCTACAGCACCGGCAACCGGCAGCGTTCATGCGCGCACATCTGCACGCGCTTACAGACACCAAGTACCGCTGCGTCACTCGAACCAACCGGAATATATAGCTCGTTTATACCAGGCATCGCTGTTTTAATCTCACCGAGGAGCACTACTGTCTCACTCCCACTAACGAGTATATATCTGCCTCGCTCGCACCAAAGACGAACACCCTCGTCTACCTCGCACCGGTGATTTCGTCCTACTGAAAGGCGCAGTCGCAGCTCATCACCTCAATGGGGACTCCTCCAGTTCAGGGATCCGACTTTACCAGAACCTGTATTCTACTTTTAAGCCTCTTACATACAAATATATACTATATCCGGACTAATGTATTGCTGCATATAAGAATTTATAAATCCAAGTTACACACATTAAGCCGCATGCTCCTCGCACGATCCGTTAATCCCCCACTCGCTGGACCACATGCTTTGATGATTTTTCAAGTAAATATTTCAAATTAGTATAAATATTAATACATATTTAATATTTTAGTTATTTTTAAATACAATATCTCCTTCAAATACTCCATTACATCTGAAACCCTATCTAATTTCATATCATTTCATGATGTTTTAATTAAATATTTCAAATTGGTTTATATAATTACACTTATCATATATTTTAATTACGTAAAAATAGATCATCCCTTCTAGATAAAAATAAATATCTTTATTGTATAAGTCGATTATTTATTTGCTTGGCCCCAGTTCGCTTTGTTTCCATCGAGGCTTGCAAATCCCTCTTAGTTATTCTTGTAATTCGTACTTTGGAATGTATGTAGTACGTATTGACAGTCCGACGCTGAAAATATCTCAACCAATTCTGCTTTACGCAACTTAACATATATGCTACCTCCTATCAACGTTATGTCTACTTTCGATTTGTTTCGGTTCTCAAAGTATGTATAGCCTTCCTTCGGATTCGTCGCGATTAGGTCGTTTCTTACAGCCATTTTGAAGATCTCTTCCTCTCTATGGTTGTTCTTCTTGCTACCCCAGATTACCGATCTTCCGTTCAGGTCACCTGCGATTATTACTCTGTTTGCTTTCTCTACCTTTTCTATGCTAACCTCAATTTGGTTTATATATTCTTCGATTTCTTCCCGTTCCTATTCGGCGAGAAGTAGCAGCTTATAGCTTTTGTTACTTCGATCATTGCATGAAAGGTTCCGGTCAAGAAATATGTGAATCATTTTCGATTAACGCCTGTTATCCATATCGCAGCGTCACCGTTCGCGTCTTACAGTCAGTAAACTTTCATCTTGTGTGCTTCTGATATTATTACCACGTCTGTCTCTTGATCATTCGCATTTGCTCCATGATATCTTGCGCGATTCGGCATCTGTTCAGATCGATTTGCAGGACTTTCAGCTCCATATTCCTTTCTCGATCTTTTCTATTAACACCTTTCTATAGGCCGGACAATTAAAGCTCCGGCAACGTGTCTGATATACGGGGATTCCTTCTTCCTGCCTCGCTGCAGATAATACATTTCGATTTATTTGCGATGCAACCGACCATCGTATAAATCTGGGACCCGCATCTTCTGCATTAGACATCGAAACGAAATGCGATGTCGCGTTTTATGAAGAATTAGAACTCTACTGCTTCATTACGTAGACAACTAGAAACGCTATTCCATAGCAAGGAAATGTGGGATTTGAATTCCTTTGAAGTGCTGACAAGAATATACATAACGCGTTGCATTGAATGTTACATCTTATCATGAGACATAGAAGGGAGATGCGATATCGCGTTTTATGATGCAGACGGCGTATACATACCGCGTTGTATTGAATATTACATCCTATCATGAAACATAGAAATAAGATGCGATTTTGCGTTTGCGAAGCATTAGAATCCCACTATTTCGATATATAAACATATAGTGACGCTATTTCGTAGCGTGGAAGTGTGGCATTTACATTCTTGTGGAGTGTTGATGTGATATACATAACGCGTTGCACTGAATTACATCATATCATGAAACATAGAATTCAGATGGAATATCGCGTTTTATGAAGAATCAGAACTGTAATGCTTCGATAAGTAGACATCGAGACGCGCTATTTCATAGCAAGGAATTGTTGGCTGTACACGAGGAATTAGAACTCTACTGCTTCGATATGTAGACATCTAGAAACGCTATTCCGTCGCAAGGAAGTGTGCGATTTACATTCTATAGATCTGTTGACGAGATACAATTCACGCTATATAGTTCACACTTCAAATGAATGTGAATCCCACACTTCCTTGCAACCGAAAAGCAGAATGATATAAAGGGATAGAATGGCTCTTCTAGGTGTCTACGTATCGAAACAATAGAGATTCAATGCTTCATAGGACGCGATATCGCATCTCATTTCTAAGTACCACGATAAGATGTAATATTCAATGCAATGAGTTATGTATATTTCGTCAACACCGCAAAAGAGCGTAAACGCCACTCTTCCTACCTACCGAATAGAGCTTCTAGATGCCTACGTTTCGAAGCAATAGAGCTTTAATGTTTCATAAAACGCAATATCGCATCACATTTCTTTGTCCCATGATAAGATGTAATACTCATTGCGACGCGTTATGTATATCTTAGCGGCTGCACTTCAAAAGGCTGTAAATCTCACTCTACCTTGCTTCGGAATAGCGCTGCTAGATACCCACGTATCGAAGAAATACAGTTCTAACTCTTCATAAATCGCGATATCGCAACTCATTTCTGTAATTCATGATAAGATGTAATTAAATGCAACGAGTTCTGTATATCTCGTCTACACCTCAATGAAATGTAAATCACAAATTTCCTTGTTACGCAAAGCGTTTCTGGATGTCTACATAGCGAAGCAAAGAGGTTCTAATACTTCATAAAACGCGACATCGCATCTCATTCCTATTTCTCATGATAATATATAATATAGCGCTACTAGATGTCTACAGATCGAAGCAACTGTATTCTAATGCTTCATTAAACGCGATATCGCATCTCATTTTTTATGTTTCATGATAAGATGTAAACCAATGCAAAGCCTTGTGTATGCCTCGAATGCAATTCAAAGAATGTAAATGCCGCACTATTTTGCTACGGAAGAGCGTTTCTAAATGTCTACGTATTGAAGCAATAGAGCTCTAATTCTTCATAAAACACGATATCGCATCTCACTTCTATGCTGCACGATAAGATGTAATTCAAAGCAATGCGTCGTATATCTCGTCTGCACTTCAAAAGAAAGTAAATGCCACAATTCCTTGCATCGGAACAGCGTTTCTAGATGTCTACGTATCGAAGCAACAGAGTTCTAACTCTTTATAAAACGCGACATCGCATATCAGTTTTATGTCTCATGATAATATGTAATATTCAATGCAACGCGTTATGTATATCTCGTCAATACTTCAAGAGAATGTAAATCGCACACTTCGATGCGACGGAGTAGCGCTTCGAGATGTCTACGTACCGAAGCAATAGAGTTCCTAATGCTCTACAAAGCGAGATATGGCAACTTATTTCTATGTCTCATAATAAGACGTAATATGATAGCAACGAGTTACGTATACCTCACTTACACTTCGAAAGAATGTGAATACAACACATTCTTGGTACGGAATAACGTTTCTGTGTGTCCACGTATGGAAGCGATGTAGTTGTAATTCATCATAGAAAGCGATATTGTATCTCATTTCTATGTAACACGATAAGATGTAAATGAGTGCAACGCGTTATGTATATCTCGTTAAAACTACAAAAGCATGTAAATCCCACACTACATTGCGATGGAATAGTGTTTCTAGATGTCTACGTATCGAGATATGAGCTGCGATATCGTATTTTATGAAGCATTAGAACTCTATTGCTTCGTAACGTAGACATCTAGAAGCGCTGTTCCCAAGCGAGGATGTGCGGTATTTACATTCTTTAGTAGTGTAGATGAGATATACGTATCGTGTTGCATTTTTATTACATCTTATCATGCGGCGTTGAATATGATGCGACATCGCGTTGCATGAAATATTCGTAATCTAATTCTTTTAAAGAGGAGTAGCAGATGAGTATATTGCATTCCATAGGTCATTACTACTTACTTACTTTGAAACGTTGGATTGAAATGTGTCATCGTGATACATGAATCGTTAGAACTCTATTTCTTCGTTACTTACGAATCCCATGAATCCTAATGTTGCATGAAATGTGATGGTGTTTCATAATGTCTGGGTGCCAATGCATGGGAGTTCTAATGCTTTATGCAACGCGAGTGCCAATCTCAGTTGAACATTTCAAGGTAAGTTATTTGTAATGTTCTATGCATTGTATTATACTTATCTGCATCTGCTCTTGAAAGGAATGTGAGTTCTACAAATTCATGCAATGGGATAGCGCTTCTAAATGTAATGTTATGCGTAGCTCCTGCCACCCATTCTACACATGAGCCTTCTCGCACTTCCATCATTGACCCCTGGATTCAGGGAATCTGCCGTGCTCGCATACAGCGCCGGCAATCGCAGCGTTCACGCCCGCACACCTGCAGGCGCTCACACGCACCAAGTACCGCTGTGTTACTCGAACTGACCGACCGGTATACATGACTCGTACACACCAGGCATCGCTGATTCAATATCACCGGCGAGGACTACTGTCTCACTCCCACTGTCGAGTATATCTGCGTTCGGACTAACGACGAGCACCCTTGACTACCTTGCACCAGTGATTTCGTTCTGCTAAAAGGCGCAGTCGCAGCCCATCACCTTAATGGGGATTCTTCCAATTCAGGGAGCCGACTTTAGCAGAACCTGTATTCTACTTTTAAGCTACTCTTACATATATATATATACTATATCCGGACTAATGTATTGCAGCATATAAGAATTCATAAATCCAAGTTACACACGTTAAGAATCCAAGACACGAACAACACACGCGTAACTGTAAGTTCATGCTATACTTACTTCATTATACAATTTCATAAGTTAAACGCGAAAGGCGCACCGCTAGTCCCACCACGATACGCGAGTCCACACTTGCTGGACCGCATGCTCCTCGCAACGATCCGTTAATCTCCCACTCGCTGGACCACATGCTTTCATGATTTGTCAAGTAAATGTTTCAAACTGGTATAAATATTAATACATATTTTATATTTTAGTTAATTCTGAATACAATATCTCCTTAAGATACTCCATTACATCTAAAATCCTATCTAATTTCATATCATTTCATGATGTTTTAATTAAATATTTGAAATTGGTTTATATAATTACATTTATTATATATTTTAGTTACTTAAATATAGATCATTCCCTCTAAATAAAAATAAATATCTATTTATTATATAAGTCGATCATTTATTTTCATCGTTCGAGTTCGCTTTCTTTCCATCGAGGCTTGCAAATCCCTCTTCGTTATTCTTGTAATTCGTACTTTAGAAGGTATGTAGTACGTATTGATGGTTAAACGCTGAAAATATCTCAAACACTTCTGCTATACTCAACTTAGCGTATATGCAACCTCCTGTCAACGTTATATCTATTTTTTATTTGTTTCGGTTCTTAAAGTATGTATAGCCTTCTTTCGGATTGGTCGTGATTAGATCGTTTCTTAGAGCTATTTTGATGATCTTTTCCTCTCTATGGTTGTTCGTCTTACTACCCCAGATTACCGATTTTTCGTTCAGGTCACCCACGATTATTATTCTGTTTGCTTTCTCTCCCTTTTCCATGTTATCCTCAGCTTGGTTTATATATTCTTCGATTTCTTTCCGTTCCTGTTAAGCGAGAAGTAGCAGCTTATAGATTTTGTTCCTTCGACCATTGCATGAACGATTCCGGTCGAGGAATATGTGGTGCCATATGTGAAACATTTTCGATTAACACCGGTTATCCATATCGCAGCGTCACCGTTCTCGTTTTGCAGTCAGTATTCTTCTATCCTGTGTGCTTCCGATATTATTACCACGTCTGTCCCTTGAATCATTCGCATTTGCTGCATGATATTTCGCGAGATTCGGCATCTGTTCAGATAGATTTGTAGGACTTTCAATTCCATATTCGTTTCTCTTTCTTTTCTATCAACGCCTTTCTGTAGGCCAGACAATTAAAGCTCCGGTAACGTGACTGATGTATGGATTCCTTCTTCCTTCCTCGCTGCAGATGATACATTTCGGTTTATTCGCGATACAACCGATCACCGTATAAATCTGAGATCCGCATTTCCTGCAGATTCCCTTATTATCGTTGACTTCGTCGCAATTTCTGCCGATATGTCCCACATTATGGCATTTGAAACATCTCTCTATTCTCGGTAGCACTTTGCAGAGGCAAGGTGTTAATGGTATTCTGAGTCGTTTGACCTTTTCCAGCTCTTTACTGTATTCCTGTCCAAATTCAGCTAACGCGACTCGATTGACTCTCCACGTTTGTTTTAACAACTTGACGTTTACACCGCTATCCTTTCCTTCGATTATTTGCAGTGTTCGTTTTATGTGATCATTCATTTCTTCTCTGGTCACCTAACGGGTATATATCCCTTAGTTGGAGCATTATACTCGCACTCGTACGTTTTTCTTCGAATTCTTTTTCTAGAGTTCCTTTTATCTGCTTTATTATGTTCTCTATACCTGTTTTCTTGTTAAATTCTAGGATTATATCTCCCGCTCTCGATTTTCTTGCGTCATATTTTCGTATTTCTGTCGTTTCTCCTGCTTCTCCTCATCCCGTTGTTTGTCCTCGAATGCTTACTGCTCCTTTAATTGCTTCAATTTTCCCTGTACCGTTCGCCACTAGTTCGATCAAGTGTTCGATCTCAGTTTTTTTTATATGCCTGATGTTTCCCATTAACGTTTTCTAATATATCATTACCTTCGTAGTATCCTCGCTCATAATATCTATCATTACGTCTGATGTGTGTCTGCCTATTCTTCTATTTGAAAGTAAGGACGTTATTCTTATCGGTAGCTTTTCCATTATCCTGCCCTTTCTTTTTGGTTCCCTTACTTCGGCTCCTGATGCTTTTCCTTTCGGGCATGTGTCTTTCGAGGCGGCTTTCAACGGCTTGCCCAACAATTAATTTTCTGCCAGGACCCGATGGGACTGATTCCGAATCGCGAGCCAGCAGCACCTTTCGTGGGGGTTAGGGGGGTTGTAGACCCCCCACCATCCTACTGCCTGCCCTGAGGAACGCAGGGCCACTTGATCTGCGACCAGCATCTATCTTATACTCTAACCGATTCGTAGTCGCGTTTTCCATTAAGCTTGCCGGAATCAATGATATTGATTCGTTCAGTCTAAAGTTTTATTTTCTTTTTAAGTTTCTCGATATTTTTATTTTCTCTCGCGATATCGTCTATTTCATTGTACCTTGCCCTGACGGTATGGTATATAATCTGTTGTTTGATATTGTAGGATAGGTTTGATATTGTATTGATTTGTAGGATTTCCTCTTGATAAATGCAATGTTTCCACAGATCTTCTTTTTCTTTCTCTTTAGGTACGTTGTTGTTATTTTATGTTCTCTATCTTCCACATTTCCTCTCTGCGCCATCCCGGATCCGGCGTCGTACGATTACTTCATGATGGCGCCCCGGTCTCGCTACCCCGAGATCGAGTGCATCGAGATCGATGCCCTTGCATCCGTTGATTTGTATATGTCACATATTGGAGAATATTTCCCCTTATTCTTTGTATTTTTCGAATTACGTTTTGGTTAGATGTATATTGGATATGCGTCGAAATATCTGATTTCCGTTCGATTTGTTAGTAAAGTTTTTTTCTTTTCGGACTATTTGTTTTCATTTAGCCGAAGGCGTTCCTGTATTCATTGCGGAGCCACTGCGATTGAACCCGCCGATTATTATATTATATTACGTGAATAATCGTTCAATTGGAGCGGATTTGTGCCACTCCGTAACTGCGGACTGTCTTACTGCATAGCCTCTTCCCTTGGAATGTTGCGGAGGCTGCTTCCGTCCCGAGATGGAAGTGTGATTGTGTTAGATTTAGTTAGGTTACGCTAGGTTAGGTTAGATTGAAGTATGTTTGGGAATGTTTGTAGATTGCTCAGTTATGTTGAGTTATATTTAAGAAAGAGTAGGTTCGATTTGTTTATGTTTAAGGAAGGTAATGTTAGATTGTGTTAGGTTGAGTTAGATTTGAGTGCAGGCAGGGTAAGTCACATTAGGTGCAACTGAGGTTAGCTTGGTTTAAATTAAATTTACAGGATGTTAGATTAAGTTAAGCCAAGTAAGAGATGGATTACCGATAGCTGCCAATGCCATTCTTCGATAGTTCTCGAATTCCCGACTATTGGCAACACCAGCCGTTATTATATCATAAGTTATCGACCGCAGTCATTACCTACTGTCGATATATCGTAAGTTACCGACCGCAGGCAACACCAGTCTTTGATAAGTCTTGAGTTACCTACTATTGGTTGCACCAGCTGTATGTGTAAGCATGCGCTATCGGCTGTTAGTAACACCAGTCGCCGACAATTTATGGATCATTAAGCACAAGCAGCACCACCCGTCGGTCGATTGTGAGTAACCGACCACCAGCAGCACCATCCATCGGTAACTTATAAGTTATTCTTAATGGGAACATCCATCCGTAGGCATGTATTGACTCGTTTCGCCATCTCTTCAATCTGTGCTGAAACAGAATTGCGAACAGCTTGAGCAGTTTTCACAAAGATGATTTCACCGGTCTGGCAACAACGGGTGCCACATATAGGTTCTCACAAAACCATTTGCCACGCAACTCAGTGCTGAAAGGGTTAATAATGCTAGCGCTATTTCATTAACCAGGCATAGAATCCATAGATATGAAAAATTATGTCCTGGTGAATAATATCAATTTTAGAGGACCATTTCTAATGTAAGTATAAAAGTTCTGTCTTGGTTGCAGAAATAAAATTCTCTAATATGACACTATACTTATTTTCAGATTCAAAGTATCCTTACCATGTTTAAAGAGAGGCACAAATCCTCATATAGTAAATATCAGCATATCACTAAGTGTAAAAATGAAACGAATATGGTTTCAAACTCGTGTCGATTATATAATATCCAAGTTTGGAATGTTAATGTGTGCTCTTGGAAGGACCGATGAATATGGAAATGATGGTATTGCTGTGAATGCACTCTTGTCAAAGACTGCAGTAACTTATATATATTTCTAATTTCATTGTTAAGAAAAATAATTCTCTCAATTTGAGATTGCCTTACGCAGGCGTTGTTTCAGGTATACATATGGCTGCAATAGAGATGTTCGTTGGTTCAGAATCACAAAATTATAGTGGGAAGCTAAAAATAATGTGAGATGGAAAGTACGCTTTTGTTTTGCAAAGACAGTAAATCTGTTACTAATTAGTCTTTAATCGATGAGACAATATTAAAAAACTGAAGGAATGTCTGATTTTACCCATTACGCATATAATCCAGGTGTGAATAATTAACTAAAGGTTTAAAATTAATACATGAATGTATAATATATATTTTAGTAAACAAATCAATTTATTCTATAGAATATAAATATTATTGATAAGATAAATTGTTGCCTGATTCCTTCTTAGAGGAGAATTTGGAACAGATAGATTTGGATAATTATATATGACAATTGAAAAGAACAAACAAATTATACAGATAAATCAGAGGACAAGATCATGCAAATATCAATCGTCATCCAAACTAATTTAAACAGCGAGTTTGTTAATAAGACTGTAAGCGCAAATACTATATTGTTCATTATGTTAAAAAAAAATTTATTAGAACTCGTACATTACAGCACATCATAGATCAGTCTGATTAATTGCCCGAGCAACCATAATTCAAGAGTTAATTAACATCACTTTTGCAAAAATTTACAATATGTAAATTTCGTAAATTTTAATGGTGACGAAGCTGGTACACGGATTTTACATCTTAAAAATGGTTGAAAGATGCGGCAGGGAGAGGAGAACCTAGTCAACCACTAGGTACAACATTAAAAATGGATTCTCAAAATTTTCTCGCAATGCTTTCTCATTAAAAAAATATGTCTTTTACGTTCAACTTAATTGGAAATGCAAAATAATTTTACTAATAACATAATATTATATATCTTTCGGAGAATTAAAACTTGCATCGACAAAGCCGTAGTGGGAAAGTTGAAAATTAGCGGTGATCTACGAAAAGCATGAAATTAGTGAAATTAATGGTCAATTTAAAGTCGAAACTTACTAATAAATACCATTTTATTAAAAAGAACCGACATATTAACTAATTAAGGAAAAATTATTCCTACTTATAAAAGTTTTGTTACTTTTTGTAAAAGTTTAATACGATAATATAAATTATTTAAAATATTAAAAAAACTGAAGTAAAATATATTTTTACATATTTTTGTTATATATTTTGTAACGCTAAATGATAAAAATTAAATAAATTACGTATGAAAATATATATTTGTGTAGATTGAACTTTACTCATACATTTATAATAAAATGAACATAGCTATTCATATTCAACATTTCCACAGGTTCCGAAAATGATAAAATAGACCAACGCCAACAAAAAGCCTAATGTATCATAATTATTTTATAGTTGAAAGATTATCAAGCTTTATGCCTGGATGGTTGCTAATATACAAGTATAACTGCCAAAATGAAATGAGATCATGAAGTGATATTTACACACCTGCGTGCTGCAATTTTGACGTATTTAAATTTCTGTAGCAGTTGCAGAAATACCACATAGTAGGTTTCATAATTAAAAAATGGCATAAGATTTTCTGTAGAATATCAAGTGGATGTAAAGCTGCTATTGCACAGCAGACAGCATTCTTCACTGGAAGAATTTTTCTTCAAATGTGTTGACTCCAGATTTATTTGAATTGTTCTCGTTTAGATAATTAAATCCGAATGACATATCCCTTAACACAGCACGCCGGAAACCACGATACACAACAGATCCAAGGTCCATTTATCTGAGATTAAGGCCTGCTTTCTTTGTTTCCAAACTCCTTTACATTGCGTTACATTCTTAAGACTCTTTGTACGTTACAAAGAACCGAAGCGCTACATGGATTATAAAAGTGTAATAGTTTAACTTATATAATCTTGAACATTTTAAATCCGTTTACATTGCTTTGCTTGTTGTATACGTTTATCGCCTGGCGCTGAACCAACTACTACTACCATCATCCCTTTCTAAAATTTGGAAATTCCACCAGATCTAATGAAACCTTGCTTAGATTACAAATGTGTTTTTACTGTATCCAGCAGAAATGAAATTACATTGACAGAAGTACCAGCTAGTTCTCCTCGCCTATTTGAAACAGCATTAAATCACCCTGTTAAGCAATAGTGTATTAAATGTAACTTGGACTTTTAAATTTGAATTTAGAAGCATCTAACAAATGAATTTGTTTTTCTTACTATTCATATCATTATACTATCAGTGATTTATTAAATGCTGTCATTTGATATATTAATTTTTACTCCTGATACGAGTGGATAGTTCTTCGTCTTATATTCTTTGTGACGGGTTTTCCCGTTACAATCTGCAAGAAAAGGGGGTATATAGAACCAATATTAAAGGGGTATACAGAAGTTTAATCCGGGGTACAGAATATCGGGGTACAAAATATCCGCGTGGTATGATTGTCGACGAATTCGCCAACGCCAAATACAGAACAAAGAATTTCCTATCCAGCGAGTATTTCGTAACTGCGAGGCGGAGACTTTTTGGGCGCCAGCTACTCAAGAAGTAGCAAAAACTATTAGACCACGCAACCCGGGGAAACCCGGTGCAAGATAATCCTCGAAATTTCGAAATACTCCCTCGCTCGACTACTTCTAGCCGAGTGCGTAATATAGGGTCGCGGGATACTGAACTCACGGCTTCTTTCTAGATTGCCTCGACGTGGTATTACAAAAGAGTATACGACACGCCGCGAATGACCGGGGATCACCACCCGTTATACAATACAAATTACAATACGCGATATCACAAATGCGGCAGGGAACAAATGGGACACTTTAGCGTATAAGGACTCACGTTCTCGTTTCCAACAAGTATGGATTTCGTTCAGTCCGTCTCTCTCTCTCTCTCTCTCTCTCTCTCTCTCTCTCTCTCTCTCCTCCGAATCGCTCCGTATAATCGCTTGCTCGGTTGCTCGCTAAGTAGTCGCTAAGTCGTTGAGAAGAATAAGAGGCTGTTTTCATGCTGGCTAGCTCATTATATAGGTTTGCTGGGGGTCTTCGGATCCCCTTAGATCCTCCTTAGGGCTCCTTGGTGGGGTAGGGCTATAAGCTTCGGTATTGTTCGGGGCATCGATCGGTGGATTTCGGCGATCTTCCCTGATCGCCCCCTCTGGTGTGTCTAGAGGGGGGTCCTCTGGATTATTTGAACTGCGGCGCGTGTC
The DNA here is from genome assembly GCF_050948175.1 of Xylocopa sonorina. NCBI lineage: Eukaryota > Metazoa > Arthropoda > Insecta > Hymenoptera > Apidae > Xylocopa > Xylocopa sonorina. Next base: position 227,401 of record NW_027490349.1, read on the forward strand.
GCGCGCCGCGCTTTCCACGGCTCACCTGCAGTTCCGCTGCGCATCTTGAGTTTTCCTCTCCATGGGCTCAGGGGAGGGGTGGAGGTCTTTCTCACACCCGAGAACCATTCTGTTCGTCTCCATGGACTATGGCAGCGGTCTTATCGTTGCAGGGCTCTGGATCGTATCCTTCGGGCTTTAGGGTCTCTTCTTGCTCACTTCCCGACTCCTCCACCGTCGATCCCGTCACGCTACCTCGGCGCACAGCCCTTCCGCGAACCTGCGGTCTTCTTATCCGCCGAAGGGGCGTCTTCTGGGTCGCTTCTTCCATCAGCTCGCCAGTCTAATCCGTAGAACGGAGAGAGAGAAAAGAACACAGCTATCGCGATGGTCCGTGTCGCGCTTCTTGCATGGGTGGTAATCTGCGAGCTAGTCTAACCGAAGCAGGGGGGGGGGGTGAGCGAGCCTTGTGACGTCACCACGTCACATCTTATATCGCATTGATTATAAAAGTGTATGATATTGTTTTTATGCAGTGATGTATAATTATGTACATACAAATTCGCGATTAAGTAGCTATGTGTTCAAATTCAATTCCGAATAATGTTCAAAAAAGCATCCCAGATCACAAACGGCAAGATGATGGCGACACCATACCGGCACTATATTGCCACTTCCGAGTAGTGTCAGCTGATGGGAAGCCATCTGTGACCGGATTCGTTAGCTAAAATGCTAGAACGTCTTACCAGCACGTTCTAGACTAGCATAACACGCCGTGTGTATCGCGCAGCGCCAGCACCACTGTGACACGCGTGTCATCGCCCCATTCATGAATCTTCTCAGTAATGACGTAGGGTTACATTTGGTAATGGGGAACCTGTGCTTTCATGCAAATTAGAACCGTTAGATGTCAGTAGACATTCAACGTATGAATACTGATAGATATTTTGATAGTCGTTTTCCTATATTTATTGTTATTGAGAGAGTCGTATATATTTCTTTCAACCCATCATAAGCTAAAAATATTATTTATAACAACAATATTACTTATAAAATAAAAATTCATGTTGTTGCGTCCCTAACTTCGCCTTGTGCAATTCCTTAAATAGCATGCTGTCATCGTATTTAATATAACCCTCAATTGCATGAATTTGTAACGATGAATCGAGCAACATATAATTATATAAAATGAATGTGTATATTTTTATGATACTGTAATTAACGTCTTTATGGAAAAAATCGCCGTATCGAGCTAGTTTATAGAAAATAATAAAATCGAGTTCTTATACCTTTGTTTCGTGCCGTTGTATCTATTTTGGAATCAAAATAAATAAACTGCTTAGGTTAGTCATTTTTCATATTCGCTTATAATTTGTATAGTAACAGCTTCTCCATTAGTAAATGTCAGCTTACGCCACTACCACGCGTGTAGCTATGGTGAGCTTGGCACGGCCGTGTAGCCAGTGTGCTATAGCGCGGTGCATTAATAGTGCCGTGATACGAGTGTCGCCCCAGTACTAATAGCATGCCGTTACGAGAGCTGTGTAGGAGCACTGTCTTTGCACAGTTCTGTCACGGAATTCATTCCATCCGTTGTCATTGGCGTGCCAATGGCTGGCTGCTTGGGATATTGTAGTGCATGAGGCAGACTTGTTTCTAATCTTCGTCAAGGAGATGGATTTTCATCACTTCCCCCTCTTTGAATTTTGTTAATTATTGCCTGGAATTTTTGCCGCTTCTGCATCTCTATGACCGCATTGTGCATTTAACTTATGTACGATCTTTTTGGTTTTCATCTTTTGTTACATGTAACATTATATATGTACTGCACGTTTGTTATGTAATGCTCAGATTTGTAATATTCAGATTCTTTTATTCTTTGGAAAAGCAACTTATTCGATTAATATATTTATTAGGCATAGATATAAACAATTAGAAAAATGTTACTAAAACGGAATTAAATATGTTGTTGCAATTATATATTTAAGGTCTGAAGGTGTAGATGCAATTAGTGTCCGATGTTTTACGTGATCCAATCGACGTATAGAGTGAGGCTATGGAATATCAAAACCTCTTACAATTCCTCGACCTCTTTCCATGTTAAATGAATGATTATTTCTGCAAGACAGGAAGCCTGAATTAGTGAGCTCTCTGCGAACATAAGTAATTTGTAAGTAATACATTTTTTCTCGTTGAAATATTTGCCTTTGCATAGAATAGAACGATTAGATATTATTTCCTGTTTTATATCCATTTCGGTCCAATTCTATTATAGCTTTCGAGCAGAAGTAATATTTATTATACCTGATTTTGTGCAATAGTTTTTTGTTTAACAGATTTTATCGACGTAGAAGCATCATTTCAGGAATGTATCAATCTACTTTGCAGTTCTAATAGTTTATTTTTCTGCTCGCTACTTTCCACTTTAAGTTCCGTATACTTATCCTTTATCACCATCATATATGTTGCGTAAGATTATAATAACTTTTAGTCCTTAAATTTTGAGGATATTTCAATTAAAGTTCCTTTGATTACAAGAACAGAAATTAAAAAAGAGTGACACGTACCATTTCTCAGAATCGTTGTATCGTAATTTGCATCTGACTGTTTTGAAAGACACGCACTTTACTTAATGTTTGCAATGATTTGGTTAGCGGAGTAAAGAAATATTCTACTTTCGAAATTGTCAGCTCTTGGAATCCTAAGGCAAATACATTCATCTGCCGACATCGTAAACACTGTTTTTGAGCTAAATTCCAGAAAAAGACATATATTATAAATAGTATAATAAACATCGTAATATTAAATTTAACTTTGTTCATCGTTGCCTTGCTGGACACATCCATACAGGATTGGACAGTAATAATTAGCACCTCAGATATTCTCAAAGCTATAAGCTTCACAGAAATTTTTGCTGATATAAAATTGCATAACACAAAGTGCCCAGACGTTGATGAGAATAGTTTTTTTGTAAGTGGAGGTATGTTGGACATTTGAAGGTCACCTTCATTTTTTAAAATGAATTGGTATGTTCATTCTTGCATAATACAACACTTGCATAATAAACTTGCATAATAAACAAATGTTAATGTTTCATTTTAAATAGTGAGATTAAATACACTTTACAAAACTACAAGAATGGATACATTGCTCTCTGTTATTATTGTTTCATAAAGAATTATAATTGCAATTATATAGTTCATTACGATAAAAAATATTTCTCAGGAAATTCTAAATATTAAATTAAAGAACTAAGCGAAACATTTTCAATAATTACGAATATGAAAAATACTTGAACATTCCAATGGAAAGATGTTCTAAACAGGAGTTGGAAAAATCAAACAGTCACTTTCAATTCCAGAATTCATTTATATGAGGTAAAATATTTTAAAAACTTCAATTACAGTCTTTAATGCAAGCAGTTGGACCGTATGTCAATTTTAAGAAAATTGATGAAAGTCAACCATTTTGAAGTGGTCAGAATCTTTATCGTTTGAGCAATAAGTGACTAACAAATAACTGCATAAATTTCAGGCTTATAAGCATATGGATTAAATCTTATGCAGACATGTTTATAACCGAGTTACTAAATAATAATCAACACTAAGTAATCATTTTAAAACTGAGACGATTACACCTCGCATACATTTAAAAGTATTGCAAACGTGAAAAGTAAGTGGTTTATGAAATACTCTTCTGAAAGAACGGATGAAGGCAATAGAAATCTTTGTTGGAGTAAGCAAGTTCTAAAGTTCTAAGTAACGCGATGGCCCTTATTTGCCTACGTTTCATAGCAAATAAGTTCTGAAGTTCTATGAAATCCGATGGAGCTCCTCACTATCAACCTTTCGAAGGAAGTTCTTAAACTCTCAGTTCTGCGTTTAAAGCTATGTGTGTTCTATATATCTATGTAAAGTGATGTTCCCTATCAGTTGTGACAGATACCTGTCTACAGTAAGTCAGGGAAGCTCGAAGTAGTTATATCCAAATGCCTTAAAGTATAAAACGTACTTTAGTCTAAAGCAATCTATCGTTACAGTATTCACCGAAACGAGGGGTATTTAGAAACTGAGAGACTATAGTTTCTTAGGCGCCAGCTGCTCAGAAAGCAGCAAAGAAATAGACTACACGACCCCGGGAAACAAGGGGCGGAACAACCCTCGAAACTTCGAAATGCTCCACCTCTCGCTAAAGCCTAACCGAGTACACGCACTCGGGTCGCGGGATACTGAAGTCACGGCTTCTGTATTTATGGCCTTGACGTGGGTTTAGTTAACAAGTACTACGGGAAACTACGCAACACGCCGCGAATGACCGGGGATCACCACCCGCTTCACGATATAAGATACAATACACAATATATGATACAAGAAATGCGGCATGAAAATGGGATGCTTTAGCGAATAAGCTCCTAGAGGCTCCTTGGTGTGGTGGGCTGTACGCTTTGGTATTGTTCAGGGCCATCGATCAGTGGATTTCAGCGATCACCTCTTCTCGCCCCTTCGGGTGTTTCTGAGGGGGGTCCTCCTGATCATTTGAATTGCGGAGCGCCTTGCCCACAACGCTCCCATGGCTCACTTGCAGGGACGCTGGACCTGTGACTTCTCTTTAGGCGGTTAAAGGGAGTTTGAGGTTCTTCTCACATCTAAAAGCATTATAAAGCATAGAAGCAGATAAGCATTATGCTATGCATAATTGATTACAGTTTATTTACTTTGAATTGTCGAAATGAAATGCGCAATCGCATGGTGTAATGCTTTAGGTATCTACTGCTTTGAGACGCAGAAAATATGATACTCCATTCCGCTGGAAGAAACAGCAGAATTTACAATCTATTGCTGTGTAGGAGCAGACAAGTATAATGACATGAATATAACATAACATGGTACATGTTTTACCACCTGCATAATAGATTCGTCACCTTATTGCATGGACCCAAGGAAATACGTAGAAACTATGAAGCGCGATCCCGCTTTATGGACGTTCCTTCTATTGACATTCATTAAAAGTGTAGAAGCATTTTGCTATGCATAGAGGGTTACAGGTCACTTACCTTGAAACGGTGAAATGAGTTGCGCTATCGCATTGAATGTAGCAATAAAACTGCATTACCTTGACACGCACAAAATATGAAGCGCTATCGCGTTGCATGGAACAGCAGAATTCACATAATTTTGAAGTGTAGAAGCATAATGAGATGTATACAGCATGAAAATCCACTGACATACATCGAAGCATTAGAACTCTATTGCTTCAAAAAGTAGACATCTAAAAACGCTATCCCCTGACAAGAAAGTGTGGGATTCACATTCTTTCGGCTGTGTAGTCGGGACAAACATAACGCGTTGCATTGAATATTACAACTTATCATACGGCAGTGAAATGAAATGCGAAATCGCTTTGAATGAAGCAATAGAACTCTATTGCATCGAAAAGTAATCATCTGAAGACGCTATCCTTTTGTAAGGGAATGTAGATCTCATATTGTTTTGAACTGTGTAAGAGATAAACATAACGCGTAGAATTGAATATTACATTTTAACCATTGAAATGAGATGCGGCATCGCGTTGAATGAAGTATTCGAGTACTCTATTGCGTCGATACTTTGTGCATCTAGGAACGCTATGGCTTTGCAAGGACGTGCAGGATACACATATAATTGATGGGCAGAAGCGTCTTAAACAGCTATCCTCTGCAAGTGAGTGTAGGGTTCACATTCCTTTGAAGTGTGGACGAGATAAACGTAACGCGTTGAATTGAGTATAACATCTTACATTAAACATTGAACTGAAATACGATATCGCGTTGAATGATGAATTTGAACTCTATTGCATCGATACATAGACACCTAGAAACGCTATTCCGCAGCAAGGAAGTCTGGCATTTACATTCTTCCTCAGCGTAGACGCGATATACATATTGCGTTGCATTGAATATTACATCGTATCAAGACACATACAAATGAGAAGCGATAGTGCGTTTTGTGAAGCATTAGAACTCGATTGCTTCGAAACGTAGACATCTAGAAACGCTATGCCATAGCCATGTGTTGTGGAGTTTACGTTCTTTTGAGGTGTTGACGAGGTATACATAACGCGAGGTATACATTGAATATTACATCGTATCAAGACACATACAAATGAGAAGCGATAGTGCGTCTTGTGAAGCATTAGAACTCGATTGCTTCGAAACGTAGACATCTAGAAACGCTATGCCATAGCCATGTGTTGTGGAGTTTACGTTCTTTTGAGGTGTTGACGAGGTATACATAACGCGTTGCATTGTATTACATCTTATCATGAAACATAGAAATGAGATGCAATATCCCGTTTTATGTAGCTTTAGAGCCCCATTGCTTCGATATGTAGACATCTGTAAACGCTATTCCATAGCCCGGAAGTGTGGTATATACGTTCTATTGAAGTGCTGACGAGATAAACATAACGCGTCGCATTTAATTACATCGTACCATGAGACATTGAAATTAGATGCAATATCGCGTTTTATGAAGCGTTAGAACTCTACTGCTTCGAAACGTAAGTATCTACAAACGCTATTCCGTAGAAAGGAAGTGTGGCATTTACACTCCTTTGATGTGTAGACGAGATATGCATGAGGCGTTGCTTTGTATATTACATCTTATCATGAACTATAGAAATGAGATGCGATATCGCGTTTTATGGATTAGAAGTAGTGCTTCATAAAACCCGATATCGCATCTCATTTTTGTGACTCATGATAACATGTAACTTTCAATGCAACGCATTATGTATATCTCGTCAACACTTCAAAAAAATGTAAATGCCACACACACTCGCTACAGGATAGCGTTTCTAGACGTATGGGTTTCGAAGCAATAGACTTCTATTGCTTTATAGAACGCGATATCGCATCTCACGTCTATGTCTCATGTAAGATGTAATATCCGGCATAACGCATTATGTATGTCTCGCCTACATTCCAAAAGAATGTAAATGTCATACTTCCATGCTACGGAATAGCGTTTCTGGATGTCTACATTTCGAACCAATAGTTCTAATGCTTCATAAATCGCGACAAAGCATCTCATTTCTATGTCTCATGATAAGATGTAAAATTCTATGCAACGCGCTATGTATATTTCGGCAATACTTCAAAGGAAAGTAAATGCCACACTTCATTGCATCGGAATAGCGTTCCTAGATGTCTAAGGGTCGAAGCAGTACGGTTCTAATTCTTCATAAAGCGCGATATCGCATCTCACTTCTATGTCTCACGATAAGATGTAATATTCAATGCAACACGTTATTTTTATCTCGTTTTCACTACAAATGAATGTAAGTCCCACACTTCCTTGCTACGGGCTAGCGTTTCTACATGTGTACGAGTCGAAGCAATTGAGTACTAGTGCTTCATAGTAAGAAGCAATAATCTATGCAACGCGTTATGTTTATCTGCTTCTACATATGAGCAGTATGTGAATTCTACACTTCTTTGCCAGGTAATTGCGTTTCTACGTGTGAACGTGTCGAAGCATTTGGTTTCTAATGCTTCATGCATCGCGATATCGAACTGCATTTAAACTGTTCAAAGTAAGTAAGTAGCTTGTAGCGCTCTATGCATCGCATTATGCTTATCTGCTTCTACCCTTCAAGAGAATGTGAATCCTGCACTTCATTGCAAAGGCATAGCGCTTCTAGATATCTACGTATCGAAGCAATAGGGTTATAATACTCCATTCATCGCGATGTGGGATCTCATTTCAATGTTTAATGTAAGATGTAGTATTCAATGCAACGCGTTACGCTTATCTCTTCTATAGTTCTATAATGTGATCTCTACACTCCCTTGCAAAGGCATAGTGTTTCTAGATGTCTACGTGTCGAAGAAATGGTGTACTAATACTGCATTCGGCGCGATGTCCCATTGCATTTCTATGTTTCACGATAATATGTAATATTCAATGCAACGCGTTATGTGTATTGTAATGTCCTGAAGTCGCGAATGCGCTTGTCACGTTGACACTAATCGTAGCCGTTCGCGAAATTGACGCGAATTGCGCGGAGCTGGGTTCGTCGACGGACAGGGCTCGACTTACCGTATACAAAAGCGTGCAACTTACCTTTCGATGCTTTTAATTCATTGGTTTGCTTCTCGTTCCAGGTAGCGTAGGCGCCGAGGGTCAGTGACCCGGATAACAGCGGCGTACGGCTGGAACGGCGGATCGGTGATTGGAATCAGGTGTCAGGTAAGCTGATCCTGGCTAGCGGGTATCGAAGCTGGAATTGGACGATCATTAGCTTGTACAGAACGTACCAAAGCGAAGACTTCCTTGACAGGAACGGGAAGAGCTCTGCGATGATCCGAATATTCGGGTGCACCAGCCACGTATTCACGCACAAGTCATCGGATAAATTCCTTCCTCTCCGCGCATCGTGTACGCTTTACCCGAGAAGCGAAGCTCATCAGAAGTACTTGCACTTCGGTAAAGCACGGCACGACTAAGCGCTAGTTCGCTCTAGCTTACCGGATGTACCTAGGCGCTAGACACCTTGACACAACAGAAAGTGTATATATTTAAACACATCAAGAGCTTTCCGTAAATGTAAATAAAATGTCCCCTCCAAATGCTACATTACATCTAATACCCTACCTACCTAATTATATATCGTTTCATGATATTTTGCATAAACATTTCAATTTGGTAAATATATTTACACATATAATATATCTCAGCTATTTGTGAATAGAATATTTCCAATAAATATATTATACCACCCAAAATTCTATATAATTTTGTAGCAATTAATATTGATTTAAATTAATATTTTACGTTAGTACATATAATGAACCTTATAATATATTTTAGTTAACTGAAAATAGAATATCCGTCCAAATACTCCATTACACCCAAAATCCTATTAAATTTTTTACCACTTTATGACGCTTTAAATAAAGATTTCTAATCAGTATATATACTTACAATATTCATATATTATAGCTAATTCTAAATACCACCGCCCCTATAAATGCTCCATTAGCTTTAATCTTCTATGCAATGCATTATGCTCATCTGTTTTTACAATTCAAATGAATGTGAATTCTACGTGTGAAGGTAAGCATAATGCATGTATAGTGCATTACAACCTAGTTACTTACTTTGAACTGTTGAAATAAATTGTAATATTACGACGCATGAAGAATGCTTTATGATTACTAGCTTCAAAGAATATGAATAACTTTACTTCAAAATAAATCACTTACAAAATGAATAAATCGCTTCAAAAGAATATAAATGATGCTCTTTCTTGCAAAGAGATCACGCTTCTTAATGTCTACGTGTAGAAGCAATAGAGTACTAATACTTCATTCAACTGAATGTCGCATCTCATTTCAGACATTCATGATATCATGTAATATTCAATGCAAAGAGTTGTGCTTTTCAGCTTCTAGACTTCAACAGAATGTAAATCCTGCACTTCTTTGCAAAGGCATAGCGTTTCTATATGTGTTCATGTCGAAGCAATAAGGTTCTAGTACTTCATTCAAGGCGACGTCGCTTCTCATTTCAATGATTCGTGATAAGATGTAATGTTCAATGAAACGCGTTTCGTGTATCTGCATCTACACTCCAAAAGAATGTAAATCCCACTCCTAATTACTAAGGGATAGCGTTCCTAGATGTCTACGTACTGAAGCATTTGAGTTGTAGTGCTTCATGCATCGCGATATTGCATTTTATTTCACCAGTTGAAAGTTAGTAAGTAAGTTGTATTGCTCTATGCATCGCGTTATGATTATCTGCTTCTCCTCTTCTGAAGAATTTGAATCCCACAGTTCCTTGCAACGAGATAGTGTTTCTATATTTCTAAGTGCTGAAGCATTTAATTTTTGATGCTTCACGCATCGCGATATCGCAACTCATTTCAATATTTCAATCGAAGTAAGCTGTAATTTTTAATGCATAGCATTAAATTCTCATCTGATTCAACACTTCAGAGGAATGTGAATTCTACAGTACCACGCATCGGAATGCTCGGAAGGATAAGCCGCGGTCCGCTCTATCGCAACTCTGCAAAGCTGAGTTCTATACCCTTTCGAGGTGATGGAAGCAACCCAGCAGTATGGAAGACACACGTGGAAGTATTCGTAGTTAAGCATTGTATTAAACGTCAGAAATAGTATTTAGATATAGTAGATTTAGGAACTAGTAGAGGTGGGAATGAACTTGTAAACTGCATATAGAAAAATAAATGATATTATGCTAAGTTAAAATCATACAAAGTCCAAATTGTTGTAAATTAAAACCAATGAAATAGAAATAATAGCGCGTAGCCGAATCCCCACATTGAGGTGGCTAATGGCTCGAGCATATGAGATGGTACTGAAGGATTCAACTCCTCGGAGTGTAATCTCGAGGTAGTCTGACTCTCTGCAGTCGCATTCTCAGACCTCCTCGGTTCGCGGTGCGCTTCGGTCGCGGTCGCTCGTAGTGGGGACCGCGTGGTACGGCGAGTGGGGACCCGCGGCTCGTGGTGGGGCTAGCTGCGCATGTCGTTTGTGCAGGTGCCCCTTAATATCTAATCTTATACGTACGGACTTAGAATTACGTGTGTGTTGTAGTGTGTTACAATATGTGTCATGAGTACTTACATCTAGGAGTATAATAAAAGTGCATAGATATAACATTAGAAATAGTATATAGGTCTTGGCAATGTAGGTTCCTTGAACTGGAACAGTCCCCATTCCAGTGACGAGCTGCATCTTCGTACTTCTGGACGGTGTCCTCGATGCAAGGCAGGCGGCGATACTCGTGGTAAGAGCGAGAAGGTGATGCGCATAGGTGCGAGTGGGAATGAGCTGCTCATTGGTGCGCGCGAGACAGAGCTGCTCGTTGGAAGAAGCGAACAGCAGGTTGCCTGCGTGCAGGATTGGTGCTGAAGGCGGTGAAGAGGCTGATGGGTGGCAGGCGCTATGCCTGACGTCACACAACACTTCAAAAGAATGTAAATCCCACAATTTTTTTGCTATAGTATAGCGTATCTAGATGTCTACGTATCGATGCAATAGAGTTCTAATTCTTCATAAAACGCGGTATGGCATCTCCTTTCTATGTTTCATGATAAGATGCAATACCAATGCAACGCGTTATGCACATCTCGCCAACACTTCAAAAGGATATAAATCCCACACTTCCTTGCGACGGAATGGTGTTTCTAGGTGTCTACGTTTCGATGCAAATGAGTTCTATGCCTTTATAAAACGCGATATCGCATCTCATTTCAATGACTCATAATAAGATGCAACATTCAATTAAATGCGTTATGTACAACTCGTCTACACATCAAAAGAATGTAAACGCCACACTTCCTTGCTACGGAACAAAGTTTCTAGATGTCTACGTATCGACGCAAAGTGTAGCATTTAGATTCTTCTAAAGTGTGGACGAGATATACATAACGCGTTGCATTGAATATAATATGTTATCATGAGACATAGGTATGGGATGCAATATTGCGTTTTATGATGCTTAAGAACTCTATTACTTCGATGCGTAGACATCTCGAAACGCTTCTCCATCGCAAGGATATATGGGATTTACATTCTTTTGAGGTGTTGACGAGATATACATAACGCGTTGCATTGAATATTACTTCTTATCGTGAGACATAGAAATGAAATGCGATATCGCGTTTTATGAAGCATTAGAACTCTATTGCTTCGATACGAAGACGTGTAGAAGCGCTATTCCGTGGCAAGGAAGAGCAGCATTTACATTCTTTTGAAGTATCGATGAGATAATAATAACGCGTAGCATTGAATACTACATCTCATCATGAGACGTATACCTGATATGCGATATCGTGTTTTATAAAGATTTAGAACTCTATTGCTTCGACACGTCGACATCTACAAACGCATTTCGTAGCAAGTATGTGTGGCATTTACATTCTTTTGAAGTGTAGACGAGGTATACATAACACTTCGCAGTGAATATTATGTGTTATCATGAAACATAGAAATAAAATGCGATATCGCGTTTTATGAAGCGTTAGAACTCTACTGCTCCGACACGTAGACATCTGGAAACGCATTTCCTAGCAAGGATTGATGGCATTTATATTCTTTTAAAGTGTATCCTTAACACTTCGCAATGAATGTTATATCTTATCATGAAACATAGAAATGAAATGCGATATCGCGTTCTAAGAAGCATTACAACCCTATTGCTTCGATATGTAGACATCTGGAAACGCATTTCCTATCAAGGAAGTGTGGCATTTACATTCTTTTGAAGTGTAGGCGAGGTATTAATAACACTTCGCAATGAATATTGTATCTTATCAAGAAACATAGAAATGAGATGCGATATCGCGTTTTAAGAAGCATTACAGCTTTTTGCTTCGATTCGTAGGCATCTGGAAACGCTATTTCCTAGCAAGGAAGTGGGGCATTATATTCTTTTGAAGTGTAGACGAGGTATACATAACACTTCGCAACGAAAATTATACCTAATCATGAAACATAGAAGTGAGATGCGATATCTTGGTTTAAGAGCATAAAAACTCTATTGCTTCGATAAGTAGACATCTGGAAACGCTACTTCCTTGCTAGGAGGTGTGACTCTTACATTCTTTTGAAGTGTAGACGATGTATAATTAACACTTCGCAATAAATATTATATCTTATCATGAAACATAGACCTGAGATGCGATATCGCGTTTTGGGAAGCATTACAACTATATTGCATCGATACGTACATATATGGAAACGCTGTTTCCAAGCAAGGAAGTGTGGCATTTAAATTCTTTTGAAGTGTAGATGCGGTATACATAACACTCCGCAATGAATATTATATCTTATCATGAAACATAGAACAGCGATGCGAAGTCGTGAATTAAGAAGCATTACAACTCTATTGTTCCGATATGTAGACATCTGGAAACGCTATTTCCTAGCACGCAAGTGTGGCATTTACATTCATTTGAAGTGTTGACGAGATATACATAACGCATGCATTGAACATTACATCTTATCATGAGACATAGAACTGATATGCGATATCGCGATTTATAAAGAAATAGATCCCCATTGTTTCGAAACGTTGGCATCTAGAATCTCCGTTCGGTAGCAAAGAAGCGTTGCATTTACATTCTTCGAGCAATAGAGTTGTAATGCTTCCTAGAACGCGATATCGCATCTCATTCCTATGTTTCATGGTAAGATACAATATCCATTGCGAAGTGTTATGTATACCCCGTCTACACTTGAGAAGAATATAATTTCGACACCTTCTTGCTAGGAAATAATGTTTCCAGATGTCTACGTATCGAGGCAATAGGGTTCTAATGCTTCTTAAAACGCGATATCGCATCTCATTTCTATGTTGCATGATAGGACATAATATTCATTGGGAAGTGTTATGCATACCTCGCCTACACTTCAAAAGATTGTAAATGTCCCACTTCCTTGCTAGGAAATAGTGATTCCAGATGCCTACCAATGGAAGCAATAAATTTCTAATGCTTCTTGAAACGCGATATCGCATCTAATTTCTATGTTTCATGATAAGATATAATATTCATTGCGAACAGTTATGTATACCACGTCTACACTTCAAAGGAATGAAAATGCTACATATTCTTGCTAGGAAATGCATTTCCAGATATCTACGTATCGAAGCAATGGTGTTCTAACCCTTCTTAAAACGCGATATCGCATCTCATTTCTATTTTTCACGACAGGATATAATATTCACTGCGAAGTGCTATGTATATCTCGTCTAAACTTCAAAGGAATGTAAATGCCACACTTCCTTGTTAGGAAATGCGTTTCCAGATGTCTACGTATCGAAGCAATAGAGTTCTAATGCTTCTTAAAACGCGATATCGCATATAATTTCTATGTTTCATGATAAGATATAATATTCATTGCGAAGCGTTATGTATACCTCGTCTACACTTCAAGAGAATGTAAATGCCACACATCCTAGCTAGGGAATGCGTTTCCAGATGTCTACGAATCGAAGCAATAGGGTTCTAATGTTTCTTAAAGCGCGATATCGCATCTCATTTCTATGTTTCATGATAAGATATAATATTCATTGCGAAGTGTTATGTATACCACGTCTACACTACAAATGAATGTAAATGCAACACTGCCTTGGTAGGAAGTAGCGTTTCCAGATGTCTACGTATCGAAGCAATTGAGTTCTAATGCTTCTTAAAACACGCTACCGCATCTCATTTCTATGTTTCATAATAAGATATAATATTCATGGTGAAGTGCTATGTATACCGCGTCTACTTCTCAAGAGTGTAAGTGCCACACTCTCTTGCATAGGGATATCGTTTTTAGATGTCTACTTTTCGAAGCAATAGAGTTCTAATGCTTCGATGTATGTCAGTGGATTTTCATGCTCTATTCATCTCATTAAGCTTATCTGCTTCTACTCTTCAGAAGTATATAAATTCTACAGTTCCGTGCAACAAGGAGGAGCTACAAAGTGTCTACGTGTCAAACCATCGGAGTTCTAATGCTCCATGCAATATGATGGCGCATTTCACTCCAACGTTGCATTGTAGTTAAGTTGTATTCTTTTATGCATAGGGTTTTGCCTGGCTGCTTCTACGATCTGAAGGAATGTGAATTCTACTGTTCTATTCAACCTAATGGCGCTTTATAGTGTCTGCGCATCAAAGCTGCAGATTTTTAATGCTTCATCCAATGCAATGGCACATCTCATTTCAGTGTTTCAATGTAAGTAAGATGGAATCCTGTATGCATTGCACTATGCTTGTCTGATAATATCAGATATATATTATACTTCGTTAGAATGTGTAGTCCACAGTTCCATGCAACAGGATTGCGTTTTAATGGGTCTGTGTGTCAATGCAATAGAGTTCCAATGCTGCATGCAATGCAATGGCGCAAACACTTTCAGCATTTCATAGTAAGTAAGCTGTACTCTTCTATACGTACCATTATGCCTATGTGATTCTGCATTTCAAGAGGATGTGGATTCGACTTATCCATGCAACGTGATGACGCTACATATTTTGTGTGTGCCAAGGAAATGCAACTTTATTGCTACATGCAATGCGTTTGCACATCTTACTTCAACGTTTCAAATTAAGAATGCTGTAATCTTCTATGCATAGCGCTATGCGTAACTACTTCTACACTTTAGAAGAACGAGATTTCTAACGTTCCATGCAACGGGATGGCACTTGATTGTGTCTGCGTGTCAAGGCAATGGAGTTCCCATTTAAGCAAGCAATGAGCATCTCATTTCAATGTTTCAAAGTAGGTAAGCTGTAATCATCTATGCATAATAGTATGCTCATCTGTTTGTACGTTTCCAAAGATTGTGAAATCTGCAGTTCCCTGCAACGGGTTGGCACTTCATGGTATCTACTTCACAAAGCAAGAACGTCCTCTCACCCGTTGTAGGGAACCGTATAATTTACATTCCTTTGAACTGTAGAAGCAGATAAGCATAATACGATGCATAGAATGTTTCTGCTTACTTACTTTGTAACGTTGAAATGAGACGCGCCATTGCATTGCGCGGTGCATTGGAACTCTATTGCTCTGAAACGTAGACACTATTAAGGGCCATTCCGTTGAAGGGACTGTAGCATTCACATCATTTCGAAGTGTAGAAGCAGCTAAGCATAATTCGATGCAAAGAACATTACATCATACTCGTTTTGAAGCATGTAACTGAGGAACTCCATCTTGTTGCACAGAATTACTCTGAAACGTAGGACTGTGAAGGTGCATCGCAATGCATAGAGATTTAGAAAGTGCTCAGTATGAAATGTAGAAATGAGAAGCGCCATCATGTTGCATAGAACTTTGCATCTCACGTACTCTGAATTGTATATACTCTTAGGGACCATTACTTCACATAAATATAAAGAACACACATAGCTTTAGACGTCGAACTGAGAATTTTAGTACTTCCTTTGAAACGTTAATAGTGAGGAGCTCCATCGGACTTTCATAGAAATTCAGAACTTACTTGCTATGAAACGTAGGCAGATAAGCGCCATCGCGTTGCTTAGAACTTTAGAACTTGCTTACTTCAACAAAGATTTCAATTGACTACGTCCGTTCTTTTAGAAGAGCTTTTGATAAACCACATACTTTTCACGCTTGTGATATCTTTGAAAGTATGCGAGATGTAATCGTTTAAGTTTTATAATGATTACTTAGTGTGGATTATTATTCAGTAACTCGGTCATAAACCAGTCTGCATAGGATTTAATCCATAAGTTTTTAAGCCTGGAATTTATGCAGTTATTTGTTATTCACTTATTGCTCAAACGACAAAGATTCTGACCACTTCAAAATGGTTGACTTTCATCAATTTTCTTAAAAATTGAAATACTGCCCAACTGCTTGCATTAAAGACTGTAATTAAAGCTTTCGAAACATTTTACCTCTTATAGATGAATTCTGGAATTGAAATTGAACGTTTGACTTTTCTAACTCCTGTTTAGACATCTTTCTATTGGAATGTTCAAGTATTTTTCATATTCGTAATAATTAAAAATGTTTTACTTGATTCTTTGATTTAATATTTAGAATCTTCTGAGAAATATTTTTTATCGTAATGAACTATATAATTGCAATTATAATTCTTTATGAAATAATAATAACAGAAAGGTATGTATCCATTCTTGTAGTTTTGTAAAGAGTATTTAATCTTACTATCTAAAATGAAACATTGAGATCTGTTTACAATCTAATGGAATTTAATTACCTTTTGATTCAAATTCACAATGATGATCTTCCATAGTTCAACAATTTTGTGAGCTGTCCTCAGGAATCCGCAGCTCAGTACTTATAAAATGAACGACACAAAGAACAGCCTAACCAAACGTATTCGAACCGATTTTTCAATACTAATCTTATCATGTTTAACTTATGCTGCAAACTATTGAAATGCCCTTCGAAAAGTGTTTATTCACAGTGAAGTAAACGGTTAGTATTACGCCTCCCACTACTGTTTACAATGCGTATGTTTCATTTACTATCAAAACCGTGAGTATTATCGCCTTCCTTTACTTTCTGTAACCTTCAATGGCTTCATGTTACAGATCGTTAAACTTGCTTTAAAATGCTCTATCGTATTACGGAAGAATGGACATACCAATTCATTTTAAAAAATGAAGGTAACCTTCATATGTCCAACATACCTCCACTTACAAAAAAACTATTTTCATCAACGGATGGGCCCTTTGTACTATGCAATTTTATATTAGCAAAAACTTTTATGAAACTTATAGTTTCGTGGATATCTGAGGTGCTAATTATTACTGACCCACCCTGTATATTGTTATGGATGTGTCCAACAAGGCAACGATGAACAGAGTTAAATTGAATATTATGATGTTTATTATTTTACTTATAGTATATTTGTTTTTCTGGAATTTTGCCAAAAAACAATGTTCACGATGTCGACAGATGAACATATTTGCCTTAGAATTACAAGAGCCGACAATTTCGAAAGTAGAATATTTCTTTACTTCGCTAACCGAATCATTGCAAACGTTAAGTAAAGTGCGTGCCTTTCAAAACATTCAGATGCAAATTACGATACAACGTTTCCAAGAAATGGTACGTGCCACTGTTTTTTAATTTCCGTTTATTTAATCAAAGGAAATTTAATTGAAATATCCGCAAAATTTTAGGACAAAAAAGTTATTGTAATTTTGCGCAACATATATGATGGTGATAAAGGATAAGTATACGGAACTGAAAATGGAAAGCAGCGAGCAGAAAACGAAACTGATGGAGCTACAAAGTAGATTGATACATCCGTCAAATGATGATTCTAGGTTAATAAAATCTGTTAATCACAGAACTATTGCAAAAATCAGGTATAATCAATATTACTTCTGCTCAAAGGCTATAAAAGAATTGGACCGAAATGGGTACAAAACAGGCAATTATATCTATACGTTCTATTCTATGCAAAGGCAAATATTTCAAAGAGAAAAGATGTGTTACTTACAAATTACTTATGTTCCTAGGTATCTCACTAATTCAGGCTTCTTGTCTTGCAGAACTAATCATTCATTTAACATGTAAAGGGGTCGAAGGATATTAAAAGATTTTTATATTTCATAGCCTCACTCGATACGTCGATTGGATCACGTAAAATATCGGACATTAATTGCATCTACATCTTCAGACCTTAAATATATAATTGCAACAACATATTTAATAGCGTTTTAATAACATTTTTCTAATTGTTTATATCTATGTCTAATAAATATATATTAATCGAATAAGTTGCTTTACCAAAGAATAAAAGTATCTGAGGCTTACAAATCGGAGCATTACATAACAAACGTGCATCACATATATAATATTACATGTAACAAAAGATGAAAACCAAAAAGATCGTACATAAGTTGAATCCACAATGCGGTCATAGAGATGCAGAAACAGCAAAAATTCCAAACAATAATTTAAAAAACTCAAAAAGGGGGGAGTGAAAATCCATCTCCTTGACGATGATAAGGAACAAGTCTGCCTCAGGCACTACAATATCCCAAACAGCCAGCGATTGGCACGCCAATGACAACGGATGGAACGAATTCCGTGACAGAACTGTGCTAACAAAGTGCTCCTACTCAGCTTTCGAAATGGCATACTGTTAGTACTGGGGCGGCATTCGTATCACGGCACCATTAAAGCACCGAGACATAGCACACGGGCTACACGGCCGTGACAATGACACTATCAGCTCACCATAGCTACACGCGTGGTAGTGGCGTAGGCTGACATTTACTAATGGGGAAGCTGTTTCCCCATAAAAATGATAAGCAAATATGAAAAATGATTAAACTGTCATTTATTTTGACATATTTTATAATTTATTTATTTTGATTCCAATATAGATACACCGGCACAAAACAAAGATATAAGAACTCGATTTTATTATTTTCTATAAACTAGCTCGATAGGGCGATTTTTTCCATAAAGTCGATAATTACTTTTTCATAAAAATATATACACTTATTTTATATATATTTTCTTCAATTTATTGTTACAAATTCATGCAATTGAGGGTTACATTAAATACGATGACAGCATGTTATTTCAAAAATTACACAAGGCGAAGTTAGGGACGCAACAGCCTGAATTTTTATTTTATAAGTAATATTTTTTTTATAAATAATATTTTTAGTCTATGATGGATTGAAAGAAATATATACGACTCGCTCAATAACTATAAATATAGGAAAACGACCATCAAATGTCTATCAATACTCATACGCTGAACATTTACTGATATTTAACGGTTCTAATTTGTATGAAAGCACAGGTTCCCCATTGCCAAATGTGATCCTGCGTCATTGCTGAGGAGATTCATGAATGGAGCGATGATACGCGTGTCACCATGGTGCTGGTGCTGCGCGATTCGCTTGTCTAGAACGTGCTGGTAACACGTTCTGGCATTACAGTTAACGAATTCGGTCACAGATGACTATGAATCAGTTGACACTCCTCGGAAGTGGCAATATAGTGCCGGCATGGTGTCGCTACCATCTTGCCATTTGTTATCTGGGATGCTTTTTAGTGCATTATTCGGAATTGAATTTGAACACATAGCTACTTAATCGCGAATTTGTATGTATTGTGACGTGGTGACGTCACAAGGCTCGCTCACCCCCCCCCCCCCCCCCCTGCTTCGGTTAGACTAGCTCGCAGATCACCACCCATGGGAGAAGCGCGACACGGACCATCGCGATAGCTGTATTTGCGAGGAGCGTGAAATACACAATGGTAGAACCTTCCCCCACCCCGTTCTTTTCTCTCTCTCCGTTCTACGGATTAGACTGGCGAGCTGATGGAAGAAGCGACCCACAAGACGCCTCTTCGGCGGATAAGAAGACCGCAGGTACGCGGAAGAGCTGTGCGCCGAGGTAGTGTGACGGGCTCGACGGTGGAGGAGTCGGGATGTGAGCAAGAAGAGACCCTGAAGCCCGAAGGATACGATCCAGAGCCCTGCAGCGATAAGACCGCTGCGATAGTCCATGGAGACGAACAGGATGGTTCTCGGGTGTGAGAAGGACCTCCACCCCTCCCCTGAGCCTATGGAGAGGAAAACTCAAGATGCGCAGCGGAATTGCAGGTGAGCCGTGGAAAGCGCGGCGCGCCACACGCGCCGCAGTTCAAATAATCCAGAGGACCCCCTCTAGACACACCAGAGGGGGCGATCAGGGAAGAACGCCGAAATCCACCGATCGATGCCCCGAACAATACCGAAGCGTATGGCCCTACCCCACCACGGAGCTCTAAGGAGGATCTAAGGAGATCCGAAGACCCCCAGCAAACCTATATAATGAGTTAGCCAGCACGAAGACAGCCTCTTATTCTTCTCAACCACTTAGCGACTACTTAGCGAGCAACCGAGCAAGCGATTATACGGAGCGATTCGGAGGAGAGAGAGAGAGAGAGAGAGAGAGGTAGACGGACTGAACGAGATCCATACTTGTTGGAAACGAGAACGTGAGTCCTTATACGCTAAAGCGTCCCATTTGTTCCCTGCCGCAATTGTGATATCGCGTATTGCAATTTGTATTGTATAACGGGTGGTGATCCCCGGTCATTCGCGGCGTGTCGTATACCCTTTTGTAATACCGCGTCGAGACAATCTAGAAAGAAGCCGTGAGTTCAGTATCCCGCGACCCTAATTTGCGTACTCGGCTAGAAGCAGTCGAGCGAAAGAGTATTTCGAAATTTCGAGGGTTATCTTGCACCGGGTTTCCCCGGGTTGCGTGGTTTACTAGTTTTTGCTACTTCTTGAGTAGCTGGCGCCCAAAAGGTCCCAGCCTCGCAGCTTCGAAATACTCGCTGGATAGGAAATTTATTGTTCTGTACTTCGCGTTGCCGAATCACGCGGATATTCGGTACCCCGATATAACCCCGGATTAAACTTCTGGATACCCCGTTATTATTGGTTCTATATACCCTTTTCTTGCGGATTGTAACGGGAAAAACCGTCACAGTACATAATTATACATGACTGCATAAAAAGGATATCATATACTTTTACAATCAATGCGATATAAGAATATAAAACAAAGAACTATCCACTCCCATCAGGAGTAAAGACAATGTTTGGTACGCAAAGTTCATTGCAAAATATAATCAAGCAGTTAATATATCAAATCACAGCACACAATAAATCACTGAATGTATAATGATATGAATAGTAAGAAAAACATATTTACCTGTTAGATGTTTATAAATTCAAATTTAAAAGTCCAAGTCACATTTAATATATTATTGTTTAACAAGGTGATTTAATGTTGTTTCAAATAGGCGTGCAGAACTAGCTCGTACTTCTGTCAATGTAATTTCATTCGAAAAATACAAAGGATAAGAGGAAATATTCTCCAATATACAACATATATAAGTCAACGGATGCAAGAGAGAACACTCGATCTCGGTGTAACGAGACCGGGGCCTCATCCTGCAGTAATCGTATAACGCCTGTTCCGAGATGGTGTAGAGAGGGAATGTGAAGGGTGAAAAGCATAAAATAACAACAATGTAACTAAAGAGAAAGAGAAAGAAAATATGTGGAAATATTGCATTTATTAAGAGGAAATCCTGGAAATATCAAACAACAGATGATATACCATACTGTAAGGGTAAGGTACAACGAAATAGACGATATCGTGAGAGAAACTAGAAAAATCGAGAAACTTAAAAAGAAAATAATAATTTAGATTGAGCGAATCACTATCACTGATCCCGGCAAGCTTATTGGAAAACGCATAACGATGAATCGGTTAGAGTATAAGATAGATGTTGGTCGCGGTTTGAGTGACCCTGGGAATCCTTTGCCCGCATCAGGGCAGGCAGTAGGATGGTGGAGGGCCTGCCCTCCTGTTGCTTGGATCTATAGAATTCACATTATATTGTAGAGTAGAGGCAGATAATTATAATGCTTTTCATAGAAGATTACAGCTTACTTAATTCGAAACGTTGAAATGAGATCAGTCATGGCATTGTATAATGCATTAGTACTCTATTGTCCCGACATGTAGACACTACGAAGGGCAATCCTGTTGCATGGAGTTGTAGAATTTACATTCTTATGAAGTTTTAAAGCAGATAAGCATAGAGCTATGCATAAGAGATTACAGCATTCTTACTTTGAAACTATGAAATGGGATGCGCCAGCGCGCTGCATGAAGTATTAGAAATGTCTTGCTTGGACACGTAGAGATCTGGAAACGATATCCCGTTGCAAGTAAGTATAGGATTCACATACTTCTAAGGTCTAGATGCAGACAAATGTTACACATTGCATCGAATATTGCAATTTACCATGAATCATTGAAATAACTTGCGACATTCTGTTCAAAGAAGCAATAGAACACTATTGCTTCGATAAGTAAACAACTGGAAACGCTATTTCCTAGCAAGGAAGTGTTGCATTTACATTCTTCTGAAGTGTAGACGAGGTATGCATAACACTTCGTAATGAATATTACATCTTATCATGCATCATAGAAATGAGATGCGATATCGCGCTTTAAGAAGTATAAGAACTCTATTGCTTCGATACGTAGACATCTGGAAACGCTATTTCCTAGCAAGGAAGTGTCGCATTTACATTCATTTGAAGGGTTTCCGAGGTATACATGACACTTCGCAATGAAAATTATATCTTATCATGAAACATAAAAATGTGGAGCGATATGGCGTTTTAAGAAGCATTAGAAATCTACTGCTACGATACGTAGACATCTGGAAACGCTATTTCCTAGCAAGGAAGTGTCGCATTTACATACTTTTGAAGTGAATTCGAGGTATACATCACACTCTACAATGAATATTATATCTTATCATGAATCATAGAAATGAGATGCGATATCGCGATTTAAAAGGCATTAGAACTCTATTGCTACGATACGTAAAGATCTGCAAACGCTTTTTAATAGCAAGGATGTGTCGCATTTACATTCATTTGAAGTGTATGCGAGGTACAAGTGACACTTCGCAATGAATATTATATCCTATCATGAAACATATAAATGAGATGCGATATGGCGTTTTGAGAAGCATTAGAAATCCAATGCTACGATACGAAGACATCTGCAGACACTATTCCCTAGCAAGGAAGTATCGCACTTACATTCCTTTGAGGTGAATACGAGGTATACATAACACACCACAATGAATATTATATCTTATCATGAAACATGGTAGTGAGATGCGATATGTCGTTTTAAGAAGCATTATAACTCTATTGCGTCGATACGTAGACATCTGACAACGCTATTTCCTAGCAAGGAAGTGTCGCATTTACATTCACTTGAAGTGTATGAGAAGTATAAGTGACACTTCGCAATGAATATTATATCTTATCATGAAACATATAAATGAGATGCGATATCCCGTTTTAAGAAGCATTAGAACTCCATTACTTCGAAACGTAGACATCTGCAAACGCTATTTCCCAGCAAGGTAGTGTCGCATTTACATTATTTTGAAGTGAATACGAGGTATGCATGACACTTCGCAATGAATATTGTACCTTATCATGAAACATAGAAATGAGATGCTATATCGCGTTTTAGGAAGCATTAGAAATCTATTGCTACGATACGTGGACATCTGCTGACGCTATTTCCTAGCAATGACGTGCCGCATCTATATTCTTTTGAAGTGAATACGATGTATACATAACAATCCACAATGAAAATTACATCTTATCATGAAACCTAGGAATTAGGAGCGATATTGCGTTAGAAGAAGCATTAGAACTCTATTGCTACGGCACGTATACATCTGCAAACGCTATTTCCTAGCAAGGAAGTGTCGCATTTACATTCATTTGAAGTGTATGCGAGGTATACATAACACTGCACAATGAATATTATGTCTTATCATGAAACATAGAAATGAAATGCGATATCACGATTTAAGAAGCATTAGAACTCTATTGCTACGATACCTACACATCTGCAAACGCTATTTCCTAGCAATGAAGTGTCGCATTTACATTCTTTTGAAGTGAATACGAGGTGTACATGACACTTCGCAATGAATATTATATCTTATCACGAAGCATAGAAGTGAGATGCGATATCGCGTTTTAAGAAGCATTAGAAACCTATTGCTATGATACGTAGACATCTGCAATCGCTATTTCCTTGCAAGGAAGATTCGCATTTACATCCTTTTGTAGTGTATGCGAGGTACACATGACACTCGCAATGAATATTATATCTTATCATGAAACATAGAAAGGAGATGCAGTATCGCGCTATAAGACGCATTTGAACTCTACTGCTTCGATACGTAGACATCTGCAAACGCTATTTCCTAGCATGGATGTGTCGCATTTACATTCATTTGAAGTGTATGCGAGATATACATGATATTACGCAGTGAATATTATATCTTATAATGAAACATAGAAATGAGATGTGATATCGCTTTTTAACAAGCATTAGAACTCTATTGCTACGATACGTAGACATCTTGAATCGCTATTTCCTAGGAAGAATGTGAAGCATTTACATTCATTTAAAGTGTACGCGAGGCATACATAACACTTCGCATTGAATATTATATCTTATCATGAAACATAGAAATGAGATGCGATATCGATTTTTAACCAGCATTAGAATTCTATTGCTACGATACGTAGACATCTGCAAACGCTATTTCCTAGCAAGGAAGTGTCGCATTTACATTCTTTTGAAGTGTCACGTCCTGAAGACGCGGAAGCGCTTGTCACGTTTACACTTATCGTAGCCGTTCCCGATATCGACGCGAACTGCGCGGAGCTGGGTTCGTCGGCGGACAAGACTCGATTTACCGGGTACGAAGACGTGCAACTTACCTGTCGATGCTCTTGATTCATTGACTTCTTTCTCGTTCCAGGTAGCGTAGGCGCCGAGGATCGGTGACCTGGATAGCGGTGGCGTACGGCTGGAACGGCGGAATGGAGACTAGAATCAGGCGCCAGGTTGGCAGATCCCGGCTAACAGGTATTGAAGCTGGAATCGGCGCTCGGAGGCTCGTACGGGATGTACGGCGGCGAAGACTTCCTTGGCAGGATACGGAAGAGCTCTGCGACGGTCCAGATATTTGGGTGCACCACCCACGTATTCACGTGCAAGCCGACGGATGAATTCCTTCCTCCCCGCGCGTCGTGTACGCTTTACCCGAGAATCGAAGCGCATCGAAAGTCCTTGCACTTCGGTAAAGCACGGCACGGCTAAGCGCTGGTTCGCTCTAGCTTACCGGATCCACCTAGGCGCAAGATACCTTGACACAACAGAAATAAAGTAAGAGCGGCTAAGCGTTGGTTCGCTCTAACCGTCCAGCCTTAAAACCGTTGAGGATGATTTAATAGAAATAGTAACTAATCGCGAGCGTACCCGTGGAATGGAATGTAAAAGGAATTTGTAATTGAAACAGAATAAACAATTTGACTTGTTATAAACTAAGACATATTCTTACTTGAATACCCTAGTACACTAAATCTAAGTTACTACGTAATGTATAATAAGAGAAATGGAAGTTGAATAAAATAAAGACTCGACTGTGGGAGATGCGAATGAGTTCGGTGCATTGAGCTGCGAGCTCGTATGCCTGAGAGCCAATTGCTCTGTTCGGATCGAAGAATGATACTGATGTCGGATCGGCGCGTCCGCGACCTCCTCGGGTAGCGCGGCGCGCGAATCGCTGGGACCCAGAGTGGGGACGGCGCGTGGGCGGAGAGCGGGGAGATTGCTGGTGGTGGGGTCGCCCGCGTTACGCGGTGAGCCACGCGCGTTGGCCTCGCGCTCGAGCGTGAGCGCGTCTTAATCTATGTCGCATTTATAAACACATATTTACAGATCTTTGCTTATTTCTATGTGAGTGTGGTTTATGTATGTACATGAGTGTGTAGTGTGCTTATCCTAAAATCGTCGGTACGAGAATAGCGTGTACGCATACGTGATTGTAGGAGAATCCAGTTCGTAGGCGTCGTACCTCTCCTCATCCTCGTAGCGTGGGGTGGAATCCTCCCACGCGTATGTATGGCGTCGCCTCCCCGTTCCGTGGCGGCGAGTATGCGGGTTGCCAGCGTGTAGGGGATCCGGATGCTGGAGGAGATGCGGATGCTGATCTGTGGCCGTCGAGGGTGGCGGGCGGCGTCTGAGGGTGGCGGGCGGCGACTGAGGGTAGCAGGCGGTACGCCTGACGTCACAAAAGGCGACACTTCCTTGCTAGGCGTTTGCAGATGACTACGTATCGAAGGAATAGAGTTCAAATGCTTCATAAAATAAGATATCGCATATCATTTACATGTTTCATGATAAAATATAATATTCACTGCGAAGTGTCATCTATACCTCGCACTCACTTCAAAAGAATGTAAATGCGACACTTCCTTGCTATGCAATAGCATTTGGAGATGTCTACGTATCGTAGCAATAGTGTTATAATGCTTCTCAAATCGCGATATCGCTTCTCATTTCTATGTTTCGTGATAAGTTATAATATTCATTGCGAAGTGTCACCTATACCTCGTATTCACTTCAAAAGAATGTAAATGCGAAACTACCTTGCTAGGAAATAGCGTTTGCAGACGTCTACGTATCGAAGCAATTGAGTTATAATGCTCCTTAAATCGCGGTATCCCACCTCATTTCTATGTTTCATGATAAGATATAATATTCACTGTGCAGTGTTATGTATATCTCGCATTCACTTCAAAAGAATTTAAATGCGACACTTCCTTCCTAGGAAGTAGCGTTTGCAGATGTCTACGTATCGAAGCAATAGGATTCTAATGCTCCTTAAATCGCGATGTCGCATCTCATTTCTATGTTTCATGATAAGATATAATATTCATTGCGAAGTGTCTTGTATACCTCGCATACACATCAAACGAATGTAAATGCGACACTTCCTTGATAGGAAATAGAGTTGGCAGTTGTCTACGTATCGAAGCAGTAGAGATCTAATGCTTCTTAAACCAAATATCGCATCACATTTCTATGCTTCATGATAAGATATAATATTCATTGCGAATTGTCATGTATACCTCGTATTCACTTCAAAAGAAGGTAAATGCGGCACTTCCTTGCTAGAAAGTAGCGTTTGCAGATTTCTGCGTATCGTAGCAATAGAGTTCTAATGCTTCCTAAAACGCGATATCGCATCTCACTTCTATGTCTTATGATACGATATATTATTCATTGCGAAGTGTTATGTATTCCTCGTCTACACTTCAAATGAATGTAAATGCGACACTTACTTTCTAGGAAATAGCATCTGCAGATGTATACGCATCGAAGCATTTGAGTTCCAATGCTTCTTAAAAGGCGATATCGCATCTCATTTCTATGTTGCATGATAAGATATAATATCCATTGCGATGTGTCATGTATTCCTCGTCTACAATTCAAAAAGAATGTAAATGCCACAGTTCCGTGCTAGGAAATAGCGTTTCCAGATGTGTACGTATCGAAGCCTATTGCTTCATAAAGCGTGACATCGCTTCTCAACACTATGACTCATGATAAGATGTAATACCCAAGGCAATGCGTTATGTATATCTCGTCTACACTTCAGAAGAATGTAAACCCCACACTTTCTTGCAATGGAATCGCGTTTCTAGATGTTTACATATCGCAGCAATTGATATATTTACGAAATTACTTAAAACGTCTTAATCTCAAAATTAGCCTTTTCGTCACAAACGTGTAATAAACGAAGTCTTCCAGGAACCCACGTTTTATTTGTTCCGCCGGTCGGAACATGTTCCCTCCGTTGATAGATCGTGTCGATCTATCTAGACCGGATTGATCTGAATATCGCCGCGACGTCGATAGTTCACACTGTCTTCTCCGATGTGGGCAGCTCCGCTAGCTGCTTGACGTTGCGTTTTTAGACCCCCTGGCTGGTCCGTACGGTGACCACTCGGATGATCTTGTCTGGACCTGGGTGCAGCTCTTCGACTCGACCGCGATGCCACTGCAAAGGCGGGAGGTAGTCATCCCTTAAGACTACGAGGGATCCTTTCTTGATCTCGTGGTAGCCCTTGGTCCATTTTTTCGCTCGTTCAGATGGTGGATATACTCCTTGTGCCACCTGGTTCAAAAGTCCTGCTGGACGTTCTGGATGTGTTGCCAGTGTGACAATCGGTTACGAGGAGTATCGCTGAAATCAGTCTCGGGCAAACTCGTTAACGACGTGCCGATCAGGAAGTGGGCCGGAGTTAGGGCCGATGGATCATTAGGATCAGATGAGAATGGAGTAAGCGGACAGGAGTTTAGGATCGCTTCGATGTCGATCGCGAACGTGTTGAACTGTTCGAACGTAAACAGTTCTTCCCCGACGACTCGTTTGACGTGGTGTTTGAACGATTTGACAGCTGCCTCCCAAAGGCCCCTGAAATTGGGCGAAAGAGCTGGCATGATATGTCACGATATTTACTTGCCCGTGAGGAAGTGTCTTACCTTATCGTCCGTTTGCAGTTTTTGGTACATTGCGCTTAATTCGTTATTCACTCCAACGAAATTTGTCCCGTTGTCGGAATAAATGTTCCGACAGATACCCCTACGACCGATGAAGCGTTTCAATGCCGCGATGAACGCTTCGGTAGTCATGTCATCGACGACCTCAAGATGGACCGCTCTCGTTGCAAAGCACACTGGCACTGCTACATAGATTTTTACTCGCGCACAATTTCGGAAACGTTTTCCCTTGATATAAAAAGAACCGCAATAATCTGTTCCGCAATTATAGAAGGGTCGGCATTCGGATACGCGTGCTGCTGGTAGAGTGCCCATTACGTAATTCAAGGCCGGTGGTTTCACGCGGAAGCACCTGATGCACTTCTTACCATGAATTACCATCAATACCTCTGCCTTAGTGTCGCCAGCGTGGTATTGATACACGAATGACGTCCCTCTAAATGCGTGTGACGAATGATCAGATCGGTGATGTGATGCAATCTTGGAAGCAGATTGGATTCGGATGTTTCTGTCCGAAGGGAATGTTTGCGTTTTGTAGTCGGCCGCCTACCCGTAGAAATCCAGTTTCGTCTATGAATGGCTGCAGCGAGAGCCGGTTACTCTTTGGATGCTGCTCTGTACCATTCTTCAAATTTCGAATCCCTTTTTCGAACGCAGAGGCCTGCACGAGCCTCAAGATCCGATCATTAGCGTTGTGGACTTCTCGTACGGTTAAATGTCGTGTGTTACAATGATTTTTGGGAAATCGGAGGCAATACGCGACGATCTTCCTTAATTTCGCGATGTCTGAATAGCGGCCGAGAATTTCGTTGCTACGGATAGTCGTTGTCAAGCATGTATGGGCACGAATATCGGGTATTTCCGAAATGAGGATGAACGTAGATTTCCGTCCGCTGGATTGTCGTTTGACCTGACGTGCCGCTATCGGTCTTCGCATGGATTTCGGCCACTCTATTTGCCACGAGTGTTCTTAGCGTGGCTGGTTCGCGTTGCAGCCAATTTAAAACTATCGTGGAACCCGTCCAGAAGTTAATCGAGTCGAGGCGTGCATTACTATCTCGGACGTTAGAAAATAATGACGTCAGTAGCACCGCACCGCAAAGTTCGAGACGTACGAGGCTGACAACTTTTACTAGTGCAACCCGAAATTTCGCGCATAATAGTCTCGTTTTAATTCGTTCGCGACTGTCCACTGACCGTACATACACGCACGCTCCGAACGCTCGTTCGCCCGCGTCGCAGAACCCGTGTAATTCCACTCTTCGCACCTTCTATTGGCACACGTGTCACTCGAAGAATGTTTCGTTATGTAACTGCAATTCCTTCACGTACGTGGACCATTCTGTATGGAAGATAGTTTGTAGCGATTCATCCCAAGCCAATTGCAGTTTCCAAGGGTGTTGCATAAATATTTTTGCCGCTATTATTACTGGTGCCAGTAAACCTAACGGGTCGAATATTTTTGCTATGGTGGATAAGATCGTGCGTTTGGTGATCCTCGTATCGATGTTTGGATCCACGGAATAGATGATTCGGTCGTTCTGCGCGTGCCACGAGACGCCGAGAGTTTTCCATGGTGGCGTCTCCAAAATACTTTGTGTGAATTTCGCCTTCCGGAAGTCCTGCTAAAAGTTTCGGTTCGTTCGAGACCCATTGTTGAATGTGGAGGCTGCCGCGGTTATGTAGCTTGATTACCTGGTCCCGTAGTTGTCTAGCGTCTTCGTAATTATCTGTGCCAGTTAGGAGATCGTCGACGTATAGATCTCGCCGGAGCACGGTCGATGCGAAAGGAGCATTCAGCTCGTACGTTTTCACCTTTCCGTTGTTATCTCGTCATAATATCAGCTGGTATCGGCGGTCTTCCGGTCTTACGAGGAACTGCCGATACATCTTCTCGATGTCTCCGGTTAAGACATAGGTGTGGTGACGGAACCTTATGAGAAGAGCGAATATGTCATCCTGTATCGTTGGTCCTACCAAAAGCGTGTCGTTCAATGACAGTCCACTGCTCGATCTTGCAGATCCATCGAAGACGACGCGAACCTTCGTTGTTGAGCTGGACAGTTCGATGACGGCGTGGTGGGTGTGGTAGAAGCCATCCGAATCGCGTGGTTCTACCTGGCTCATGTGTCCCATCTCGAGATACTCCTCGATAACGGCGGAGTATCCTCGTTTCAGCTCTGGATCTTTCATGAATTTTCGTTCGAGCGAAAGAAGACGGTTGAAGGCGCGCGACCGAGTTTCGCCTAACTGCATCTTCTTTTCATTGAACGGCAGTGCGACAATGTAACGACCGGTTCGTGTCCGTTTAACGTGGTCGTGAAAATGGGGTTCCAGAACCTGGGTGTCCAGGAAGCACCCATCCCCACCTCCTCGTGGTGGAACCTGGACGCCGGGATTGCCCGGTGGCTAACGGGGCTCTCGGGTTTTTGAATAATACTGCGACTCGGGGGTTTGGTGCATCTATCGATTTGCCCAAACTAGTCCGAGCCACATTCACAGATTAAAATTGAATAAGTCTGAGGCTGGCAGTCTGGATCATTTATAAATTTGGCCAAACTGATCCATCCTAATTCAAAAAGGGTCAGAGTGAGCGTGTTCGCGTACACGTAGCGAGTTCGCCTCCCCGAGGTTCCCCGTGGGTACTCCGGCGGTTAGAATTCGTCCTCTCCGACGGAGTAGCTGAAGGACTCGCCCGCTGGGAAAGGCGCCGCGGCACATCTGGATTTTTCCATCGCCCCTTTCAGTGACATGGCGTAACTGATTGGTAGAGGGCTGTTCTACTGTGCATATACCCGTATGGGTGAGGTGGCGAATCGGACCCCGTCCTGGAGCGAGATAAACAGTTGGTGGTCGTGAAAATGCTGCTCGCATTCCTGCTCCGCGGAAAATAGGTGCCGTACTTGTGGACCCTCTTTTAGCTCCCAGAGTGTTTGACGTTCGAAATTCAGGGTTGCAACGAACGTTTGATGTTTCCTCCACGACGCCGATGTGGAGACTCTCCCCCCGACGATCCATCCAAATTGCGTCTTTTGGAGAATTAATTCAGGATCGTTGCGAGGAGAAAGTTTGTACTGGCCGATGCTAAGGGACGATAAAGCAGCACCGGTGCCGATTAACATATCCACATTTGCCGGTCGATGAAATTGTGGACCTGCTAGTTTTACGTTTGCCGGAATCGGAATCTTCGCACGATCAATTTGCTCTTCTGGTATCGGTCCAGCGATTCACGGTATCGTAAGGAATGTGAACTTCCGCGCGAAGCCCAATAACCGCGATTTGTTCGTCGTTGAGGCAATTTATTCGCGACCTCGTGTAATTGGTTCAACGCTTCGATCGCTCTCGTGTTATTTTTCGTGGGAAGTCCAAGCTTCATTGCCAGGTCGTCTGTAATGAAGTTTGCTCACGAACAGATGACGCTCAACGTTCTACACTCGATTGGCTTCTGGTCGCGATCGATATCGCGGACGATCGTCGCGGACATCAGCTCGGTTGTGCGACTGTTGACGACTAAGACCGTGAACCATGGTACGAGCTTTTCGACTTTCCGTTGCAGTCATTCATCTTCCGGTTGGTGGTCCTCGTGCAGTTTCGCCTTGTGTTGATGGTTGCAGACACGTCATCCTCTGACTCTGCAACGTATACAATTCAACAGAATGTAAATGCCACACTTCCTTGGTACGGAACAGTGTTTCTAGATGTCTACGTATTGAAGCAATAGAGTTGTAATACTTCATAAGACACGATATCGCATTTCATTTCTATGCTGCATGATAAGACGTAATTCAATGCAACGCGTTATGAATATCTAGTCCATATCTCAAAAGAATGTAAATGAATCTCTTCCATGCTACGGAAGAGCGTTTCTAGATGCCTACGTATCGAAACAATAGGGTTCTAACATTTTATAAAACGCATCTGATTTCTATGTCTCATGATAAGATGCAATATTCAATGCAGCGCGTTATGTATATCTCGTCTACACTTCAAAAGAATGTAAATGCCACACTTCCTTGCGACGGAATAGCGTTCTAGATGGCTACGCATCGAAGCAATAGAGTTCTAACCCTTTATAAAAAGCGATACCGCATCTCTTTCCTATGTCTCATGGTAAGGGGCAATATTCAATGCAACGCGTTATGCTTACCTGCATCTACATTTCACAAGAATGTAAATTCTGCATTTCCATGCAACAGGATGACCCCTCATAGTGCCAGCTTGTCGACGCAATGGAGTTCTAATGCTCCATTCATTGCGATGGCGCATCTCACTTGAACGTTTCAAGGGATGTAATCTGTAGACCGCTATATATAGCAAAATGCTTATCTGTTTCTGCTTTAAAATAATGTGAAAGCTACAATTCCATGCAACGACATGGCGCATCTCATTTCAACGTATCAGAGTCTATAAAAACGCTGATTGAACGCTGAAATGAGATCTGCCACCGCATAGCATGGTGCATTAAAACTCTGCTGCCTTGAGACGCAGGTACTATAAAGCGCCATCCCGTTACATGGCTCTGTACAATTCACATTCATTTGAATTGTAAAAGTAGATGAGCATAATGCATTGCATAGAAGATTAAAGCTAATGGAGCATTTATAGGGGCGGTAGTATTTAGAATTCGCTATAATATATGAATATTTTAAGTATATATACTGATTAAAAATCTTTATTTAAAACGTCATAAAATGGTATAAAATTAGATAGAATTTTAGGTCATGTAATGTATTTAGTGGGGATATTTTATTCCCAAGTAGCTGAGATATATTATCTGTGTAAATATATATACCAAGTTGAAATGATTATGTAAAATATCATGAAACGATATGTAATTAGGTAGGTAGGGTGTTAGATGTAATGTAGTATTTGGAGGGGACATTTTATTTACGTTTATAGAAACTTCTTAATGTGTTTAAATATATACACTAACCTGAAATGTTTACTTATACTATTCGGTACGGCAGTCCTTTCCGCGCGAGTGGCGTCACTGCACGGGGCACCGCGCCGTGCAGTGTGCATATTACGCATCTGTAGGTTTCGATGTTTGCACTTACGTCTTTCATTGGCACCTTGGAATTTTCTTGTGTATATACTTTTTTGAGAGTTATGTAACAACTGTTTCGTCATATTATATGAAAAATATAAAAATGAGTATATTTTGAGTATTCAGAAATATACATATTAAAAAATTTTACTGTTATTATAAATAAAAATACAGTTCAGTTAGTGAGATATAAAATTATACGTTAATTCTTAGTAATGCAACTCAGAATGGTAAATTCTAAAGCAAGGTTCCACGCAGAGTCCAACATTACAATATTTACATTCATATCGAGACACGCGTATCTTGTTTGTCGTAAAGGCGATGCATCTTCAATTTCGGTTTTTTCTTCGTGGTTCATACAGTGAAGGAAAATGCCGTTCTGTTGGCCGTAATAGATTGTTATTGTCTCTTTGATGATATTAAGAAATATTCATATGATAATTTTTCAGCATTTTTCGAATTAAATTCAAGTGAAATTTAGCCATAGATTTCGGTTTTCTTCTATTATCCTTATAAACACAATATGCATTCCATACTCATATGTTCAGCAAATGAAAAATATTGACGTTACCATTTTAGAGATTTCCGTGTCGAATTTATAGTGCTTATCACTATGTCGGCTTTGTCGACACAACCCATGCAAGTATTATAGTTAATGACGCATAGCCGTTTTTGAATAATTTTGTTTCCTCCATGCCTAACAACCGTTGCACACTCTGAAGTATAGTGGATATAAAAAATATATAAATATATAAATATATATATAAATATAGTATCATAATGGATAGCATATATATTTCTTTTTTATCCAGCCATTTAACTATTAATAAATTTTTTAGTTGGCCAGGAAAATGCCCCTCCTTTTCTCAGTGTATCAGTAATCTATGGAATTCCTTGACGCTTTTTTGCTACGGTCCCTCACGCATTTGTATGATTATTATATAGTAAATTAAACAAGGCTGGACTTGAATACCAATTATCTAGGTAAACTGTATGCCCCTTTCCTAGATAGGGCGCCATAAGGGCTTCTGCTATCGTTCTCGATTTTCTAATTTTCTTATTTTGGCTGTTGATTATAGTCGATGACCCAGCGTAAACAATAAGATCTTGTACAATACCAGTTCGACAATCACAAAGAATACATGATTTTATCCTAAATCTACTTCTTTTCGAAGGAGCCTTTATATAGATGTATACTCTCATCGATTCATAATTTTTGGTAATGATAGAATGATTGGCAGAAATTTTTTGGAGCATATCAACCACATTCCTTATTATATATAATTTATCATTGGTATATGTGATATCTTGACTGAAATGTAGCAACGATAACGATTTAAAATAGCTGTTTCTATGCATAATCTCAGCAAAAATGTCACTACGCAGGAGTTCGTTGACCCTCCAGTATTCTTTTAAGGATAACTTCTTGTTGCGTGTCATTAGAAATGACACAGCAAAAAAAGCAGTAAATTTCGGACAGCATTGTCGCTTTACCATCTTTCATAATATTGTTATTTTTTTGCAACAGGCATTTGTTTCATTTAAAATAAATTGCACGAACTCGTCTGAAGCAAAGAGTTCAAAGTAATCAATTGCTTTTTCTGATCTGTTAATATTTGGTATAATTCCTGTATTTTCTGGGGTAAATGGATGTAACTTAGGGATGAATGTGTTTGGCGTCCAGGAATCACAATGGTCTTTATTGTCTCGCTCATTGTTCTCTACTTCTGAGTCTGAGGTACTACATATGTACCTTCCTTTTTTGTGCTCAGCGAAATGATCTTCGTTTTCACTCACGGTATCATTTTCGTACTCAGTTAATCCAATAAAAAATTGAATTCCTTTTGAACTCCGTCCAGAAATTGTAAGGAGGGTGCAATTAAAAATTAAAAGATAAATTTTACGCAAACATAAAACTAAAATTTTTAGATAATCATTTATAACCTTAGAATTTACCTCAATTGTAAAAGTCGACAATAATCTATTCAACTTACATGTTGTCCGACTTATATTGGTTCAAGAAAAATCTTATATTATAATCCCTGTTTTTTATTGTAGTTTTGAGTGGTTTGGCAGGCTTTAGTACAGTATGAGCCACTAGATTCAAAAGATATTCTACCGATACGGTAGATTCTGTTTTACCAACGGAGTCAGCGTAGGTGATCACGCGGCACCGACTATAGTTGGCACCCGTACACACAGCAGGTCTGGCAAACATCGACTATAGCCGGCATCAGTACGCACAGCACTTCGCGCGGCCGCCGGCTATAGTTGGTGTCCGTAGTGAAAGGGTTAGAACATCACGAAATGATATAAAATTAGATGAGATTTTAAATGTAATATATGATATATAAAATATATGATAAGTGTAAGTATATGTACCAATTTGATGTAACTAATTAAAACAGTATGGAATGATACAAAACTAGATAGGACTTTAGGTGTAATGGAGCATTTAGAGGGGATATTATATATACACTTAAATAAAATTTATGATAAGTGTGAACATATGTACTAACTTGAAATACTTATATAACACATCATAAAATGATATAAAATTACATAGGAATATGGATGCACTAGAGTATTTAGAGGGGATATTCTCTTTGAATTTAACTAAAATACATGGTAAGTGTAAGCATATACATTAGTTTGAAATATTTACTTCAAACATAGTAAAATTATATAGTATTAGGTAGGAATGCAGATCTAATGGAATATTTAGTGGGGATATTCTATTTAGAATCGACTATCATATATGATAAGTGTAAATGTATGTAATAATTTGAAATATATATTTAAAATGTCAAGAAATAATACAAAATTAGATAAGATTTTAGATACAATGGAGTATTTAGAGGATATTCTATTTAGGATTAACTAAAACATATGTTAAGTTGAAGCATATATAATAATTTGAAATAATTATTTAAAGCGTCATGAAATTATATATAATGAGGCACAATTTTAGTTGTAATTTAACGTTTCGAGGGGAAATCCTTTTTACAATTAAAATAAATGTCCGCAAATATTTGTTCCAATTTGAAATATTTATTTAAAATATCATGAAGTAGTACGAAATTAGATGGGATTTTAGATGTAATGGACTATTTAGAGATGGTATTCTACTAGCAATTAATTAAAATATATGATAAGAATAAATATATATACTAATATGGAATATTTATTATTAGAAAATCATAAAATAATGTAAAATTAATTAGGATTTTGGATGTAATAGGGTTTTTAGTAATGGTAATCTATTGACAAGCAACTGAAATACACGATAAGAGTAAACATATATAATAACTTGAAACATGCACTTAGAATACCATGAAGTGCTATTTCTACAGACACGTTCAGATGAAGAACCTTGAATTGTAGAACTAAGAAGCGCCATCGCATTGCATTGAACTTCGGAAGTCAATTACTTTGACAAGCTAATACTTAGAAGTGCAGAATAGTTATACGGAACTGTAGATATTGCACATTTTGTAACGTAGTACCAGGTAAACGTAACTGCGTTGTGTAGATACCTACAACTCGCTTACTTTGAAACGTAGAACTAAAAAGCTGTATGGACCATTGGAAGCCAATTACTATGTCAATTTGACAGTTAGAAGAGCCAACAGTTACATGGATCTGTAGGAATTGCATACATTGTTATGAAGTACCTAGTAAGCAAAATTGATATGTATAGAAACTTAGAACTAACATACATTCAAACGCTGAACTGAGAAACAAAATCGCGTTGCATGGACACTTGCAAGTAAATTATTTAGACAATTTGATACTTAGAAGCGCTATTCTGTTACATGTACCTGTAGAAATTACATACTTTGTATCGAAGAACCTGGTAATCATAGCTGCTTTGAATAGAACTATACATTTTACTTAAATTGAATGGCTGAACTGAGAAACGCCATCGCATTGCATGGAGCATCATAACTCTATTACTCTAACACGCAGGCACAATGAAGCGCCTATTCACTGCGTGGACCTGTAGACGCCACATCCTTTAGAATTGTAAACGGAGTTAAGCATATTGGAATGCTTAGAAGATTGTACCCTACTCACTTCGAAACGCTGAAGTTAAACGCGACCATTGCGATATATAAAGCATTAGATCCCTATTGCTTTGAAACGCAGACAGTATGAAACAACAGCTCTTTACATTCAGCAGGAGGATTCACTATCATTTAAAGCGTACAAGCAGATATGTTTTATGCGATGCATAGGAAATTTGAACCTACTTCCATTGAAACGTTAAAATGACAATCGTTACAGAAATGAATAAAGCATTAGTA
The DNA here is from genome assembly GCF_050948175.1 of Xylocopa sonorina. Classification (NCBI taxonomy): domain Eukaryota; kingdom Metazoa; phylum Arthropoda; class Insecta; order Hymenoptera; family Apidae; genus Xylocopa; species Xylocopa sonorina. The sequence continues at coordinate 265,234 of NW_027490349.1, forward strand.
CTCCATTGCTTTGAAAAGCAAATACTATGAAGCGTCAGCCAGTTGCATGCAACATTAGAATAGATTCCTTTTACGCTTTTCTTATCAATAGGGAAAATTTTTGGACCTGGCTCACCTGTAAAATCTGATGTGGTAGGAATTTTATCGACATCTGACCATTCTTCGCTGTAACTATAAAATCCTGTGAACATTACACAATGACTGGAATCATCGGAATCGCTTGAATGCTGTAGTGGAATGGCTGTTGATCTTATTCTTGGACCCACATCAATATAACAGTCCTCGACTTTTATATCAGAATCTTCTGAATGTACCGAATAATCCAATAGAGAGTCAGTAATATACTCATCAACAGTATCACTCATATTATGTGAGTAAAAAGTTACAAAATAATAAACCTTGTTATACTGGTAAACTAGAAGCGTAAGCCTACGAAACAGAAGATGACTATGAAATGCAATGTTCTAGAATAATCCTTGCTTTGATTGTTTCCAAACTATCGCATAAGTTTTATGTCTTGGGCATAAGAAATGAAGATCGACATAACCATGACAAGTACATACAAATCGATGTACAAGATACTCAAACCTGCAAAAAAATTGCACATCATAGTGGGATCAGCACACAAGCGTCAGACTCAGAAACCCGCGTTTTCACGGGGCCGGCACTCAAGTGACATACTCAAAAACCTGCGTTATCGCGGAGACGGCTGTCAATGTGTTAACAGCTTCAGGTCTTCAAAAAAATGTGTATTGTACAGTTCCATGCAATGGAATGGAGCTTCATGGTGTCTGCGTGTCAAAGCGGAAGAGTACTAATGCGATGGCACATAGCATTTCATCGGTTCGAGGTAAGTAAGCGGTATACCTCGATGCATGACATTATGCTTATCTGCTTCTACATTTCAAGAGGAAGTAAATGCTAGAGCTCCTTGCACCTGGATTGCGCTTCATAGTGTCTGCGTGGCAAATCAGTGGTGTTCTAAAAAACACCATGCATTCCAATGGCCCACCTCATTTCAACGATTCGAAGTTAGTGAACTGTAATCTTCTGTGAATAGCATTATGCTTATCTGCTTTTGCACTACAACAGAAAATGAATCCTACAGTTCTAAGCAACAGGAAGGAGTTTCATAGTGTCTGGCAGTCAAAGCAACGGAGATCTAATCCTCCATTCAATGGTGTAGCGCATCTCATTTCAACGTTTCAAAGTAAGTAAGTTGCAATCCTCCATACATAGCATTTTGTTTATCTATTTCTAGATTTCTAAAAAATGTGAATTCTACAGTTCAAGCAACTGGATGGCGTTCCACAGTGTCTCGGTGTCGATACAGTAAAGTCCTAATGCTCCATGCAATGCGATGGCGCATCTCATTTCAACGTTCTGAGTAAGTAATTTGTAATTCTCTATGTATAGCGTTATGCTTATTTGCTTCTACAGTTAAAAATTTTCTTTTCTTCTAGACACCAACTGGCCTGGCAGCCAATGACAGAAAACGAAGTGAACATTTTTATTGGTGTCCTGCTTATATTAGTTGTAGCGCCACTGCTAGAAATTAGATTATATTGAACTCAAAAAAAGGATATGTATACAAGCGCGGATATGAAAAGCGCGACCGGTTTACATCGATACATAGATATTTACGCTTATCCTACATTTTCATGGCTAGGATTGAGGACCGTTTGAATGAACTTAGAAATATTGTTAACGAAATTGTCGACACTTTCAAAATTACTGTTAAGACTTGTAAAAATATTATAATGGACGAAACCATGGTTTCGTGTCGAGGACGCCTCAGTTCTTGCCAATATATCCCAGGAAAGCGGCATAAATATGGTATAAGACTTTGTAAACTATGCCTTTCGGAAGGATACACTCGCAACATTCTTATTTTCGTCGGAAAAACTGCAACCATAGTAGTTAAAGCACATGCGCATGCTGTTGTTATGACGTTGGAAATTGAATTATAATTTGGAAACCGCATATTATACGCAGATAGTTTTGACAATAGTGTCCCATTGGCCGAGGAACTTCTGCAAAAGGGAATATTTATTTGTGGTACAGTAAAAATTAATAAAAAATTTCGCCAGCTGCAGGCCATACGAAAACAGCAACGGGGTGGCTTTATGTATTTTCAAAATCGGAACGGCTTTAAATTTTTAAAGTGGACGGATAAGAGTCCGGTATGCATACTAGCGACTTCTGAAAACCACAAATATGTTACTGTCCAGGGTAGTAACAATAAGTTAAAGCCGGACATTGTGTTCCTTTATAACAAAGCTAAGAAGGGGTTTGACCATCCGACCAGATGTCTTCTTATCACAGTTGATTACGCAGAACAGTAAAGTGGTATAGAAAAATAGTTATCGAATTAGTATGCGGGGCTTCTCTCGTCAATGCCTGTTATATATATAGAAAATGGAGTACTAAAGGTATGAAAATATTAAACTTCCGCGAAAAAGTTATTGATTATCTCTTCGGTACAGTGGATCATCACGGTGAACAAACGTCATCTGAAACTTAAGCAGTGCCCAAGAAACGTACACATTTTCTGCGGTGGTTCCAAGGACGCGCGAGAAAAACGAGACAGGGATGTAAAGAATATTATAAACGGATGTCTAGAATAAATGGTAGGCAGTATGCCGCGAATAGGGCGATAAAAGTAAAAACCTGTTGTAACCGATGTAAGAACCAACCGAAACTCTACCCAACATGTATTGAAAAATTACATAAAAAGATTAAATAATTATGTTAGGTTTATAATATTGATTTATTATGTTTTAAGTATTGAATGTTTGTTTACAATGCGGAGAATTAGATCACAACAGCTTTGACAAGCAGACAATAAGAATCCCCAGCCCGGTGTAAGGAACAGTCGAATTTACATTCGTTTGAAGTGTAGAAATAGGTAAGGGTAATGCGATACATAGAACATTACAACATTCTTGCTTTCAAACGTTGAAATGAGATACTCCACCGCATCGCATACAGCATTAGAACTCCATTGTTTTTACACGAAGACACTATGAAGCGCCGTCCCGATGCATATGTCTGTAGAATTCAGATTTTTCTGAAGTGTAGATGCGAATAAGCATAATGCTATGCATAGAAGATTACAGCTCACTTACTTTGAAACGTTGAAATGAAAAGTGCTATCGCATTGCGTGGAGTAGTAAACTCTAATGCTTCGACACGCAGACACTCTGATCTACCTTCTTGTTGCATGGAACTGTAGAATTCACATTCTTTTGAACTGTAGTAGCAGATAAGCATAATTCTATGCATGGAGGGTTACAGCTTACATAATTTGAAATCATGAAATGACACGCACAATTGCATTGCATGGAGCATTAGAACTCCATTCCATTTATACGCAGGCACTACGAGCCGCCATCCCTTTGCATGGAGATGTAGCATTCACTTTCTACGGAAATGTAGAAGAAGATATGCATAATGCTATGCTTAGCATATTTCAGCGTACTTAATTTGAAATGTTGTAATGATATGCGGCATAGCAATGCATGGAGCATTAAAACTCCATTGCTTTGAAACGTAGACATTATGAAGTCACTTCCTCTTGCATGAAACTGTAGAACTCACATACAGGATCCTTCCTTTGGAACTTTGAAACTTTGAAATGACAAGAGCCATTCGCATTGCATGGAGCACTGCAATCCATTGCTTTGACACGCAGACACACTGAAACGCCATCCCGTTGCACGGAATTGTAGAATTCATATTTATAGGGAGTGTAGATGCCTATAAGCATAATGTTATTCATTGAAGATTGCAGCTTACTTACTTTGAAACGTTTAAATGGGATGTGCTGTCGCTATTCCATTCCATGGAAATATATAATTCACAATCTTTGGAAATGTAGAAGCAAATAAGCAGATTGCTTTGTTTAGAAGTTTTAGCTCACTTAATTTGAAAATTTGCAATGAGATGCGCCTTTGAATTGCATGAAGTACTAGACCTCTTCCCTTTTCACAAGCAGACTCTGTACAGCGCCATCCCGTTGCATGGAACAGTAGAAATCACAATCATTAGGCATAATATTATCTATTGGCCATGATTTCCATTGCCTTTCCAAGATTTTTCATCAAACATGGTTTTTAGAGTCTTATCATGTATATAAGCTGTGGAACCGAAAATTCGTAAATACTTTACTTCAGACTTTTTATCAAGCCACATTTCAAATGGCGTTTTACTTTGTTTTAAAGCCTTTGTTGGGCTTAAGTTTATTAAATACGTCACAGTTGAAGCTGCTTCCACCCGAAACAGTTTATTTAAACTGGCACCACTTATCATCGTGCGTGCCTTTTCTGTAACGTTTCTGACCATTCTCTCAGAAACACCAATTGGTGAGTTCGCGGAACTGTTAGATGGTAACTAGTACCCTTTTCTACACAATAATCTTTCATCGCATTTGACAGATATTCTCTGCCATTATCGCTATACAACTAAACAACTTTTAAATTAAAATGAGCCTCGCATCTAGTTGCAAAATCTTTAAGTGCAGAAAATACTGCTGATTTATATGTAATCAGGTATGCTACACGGTAAAGTGTATATTCGTCCGCAAACAGGAGAAAATAATTCTTTCCGTTAATAGTTGAAGGAATAATAAAATAATATACATCTGAATAAATAGAAGCGGCTGCTCTGCTTCGGTTTTCTGTAAAGATGGAGGAAGAAAGCAGGAAGGAAAAGAGAGGGGAGGAACGTTTCGTCCTGGGCCTGCTAGTGGACTCATCAGTAAGGCTATCTAGCAGGCCCTGCCTTAGACGCTGGGATATTAGGAACAGTTCAGAACTTCTATATATTGGAAAGGATGGGTCATCGAGTACTTGCAGGAAAATGTAAACGGTACTGTCCCTCTAGTGGCGAGTGCCGCCACAAAATAATAAACAATGGTCGCTTTACATGCTCCATATTCTTTACCTTTTCGAATGATAACCGTGCTTGCTTACCTTTAATGCAAGCCTCACATAAATTATCATTCGGCACTATCATTTCAATATGATTTACATCATTGACCATTTTCTTATTCTTCAATTCTACGAATTTTGATCTTCCAATGTGGCCCAAACGCTGATGCGACAGTTCATAGTCATTATTTACTGCACTATGAATCTGGCGATTAATCAACTTTTAATAGATAAGCTATTTTATTCCTTACCTTTGATTATCTTCTGACCAGTTTTCATTACCTGACTGTTTCCATCTGTTACAAATACGATGTCCATTCCTGCTTCTTGCATCCCTCTATCGGACAGCACCTTTTTGCCACCGAAATCTTCAAGGGTGGACTCAACTTCTCGAATGTCGAAAAGACATTATCACATTTGACAATGTGATCCGACGCTCCGGAATCCAACAGAAACTTTAATTTGTTTTTATCGTCTTCCCCATTTTCATTGTACCCCGTCATAAAGGCAAACGTGAATGACCAAATCTTTGCAATATCCAATTCTTCTGTTACTTGAGCTGCTTGGGCGATCACCTTTTTCTTTTCCGCGTGCTGGACCGTTCTTTTATAATAGAAACATTCTTTTATTTTACGCCCTTTCGCCCACAATCATGGCATTTTATATTTATCGTTTCTTTGGCCGTTTAAATTATCTCTATCTGTATGTATCTTCTCAGTATGTAATACTTTCGCGCTTGTCGAGCAGCCTGTTCGTAATTTTACTTCATGGACCAATAAACCAGTTTCTACAAATGCTAATGTTAGATTATTTTCGTGAAATGTTCTATTGGCGTAATTACTCGCCATAGCACGTTGGAAGGATTAGTAGTAAATGGAAAGCTTTATCCGTTTCTTCTAATTTTACATACGCTACTAAGAGTTCCGTGATTTTGTCGTTGAGTGGTGTAAAATCTTTGATCAAGGGCTGCTCTCCCTGTAGTTTTAAACTTAATAGTTTTTTTCTAACAGCCAATTGCGTGGCTAAATTATCCCTTTCATATATGCCATCCAATTTCTGCAAAACTTCAGCAGCAGTTTTCGTATTATTTGCGAAGCTCAAAATGGAATCTGCTAAATATTCAGCATCCTCTCTGCTTTCCTCCAATTTTCAGTTATTTTTACTGGAATGGGTTCATCAATAATTATCCAATTCGCTTAACAGTGCACCAATTCTTAATTGCAACATACTGTAGCGATCACCATCAAATTGTTTAATGTTCCTCTTGGTTTTTGTACTTTCCATATTTCTCTTTTTTTCATAAGGAAAGGTTTATATTCACTAATAATGTTCCTTTAATAGTTTAATCACTTATATATACTTCTGATATTACACTTATAATCACATAATCACGTACACAAAAGTTATCACTAAAAAGAATATATACTAAAGTGTTGATACTATTAAAATACGTAAACTGGGCCCATAACCTATTGAATTATGGGTAAATATAAATGAAAAGCTGTCCAAAGTTCTTTATAGTCTGTAACTTTATTCTTAAGGTTTGAAGGTACGTCTTTACGTTTTAAACGCTCTAATAATTGTGAGGACACCGCATAGGAAATATAGCGTTCTCCCTCCTAAAGGAATAGACGACGCAAAGTCTGCACGAGTTTTCCTTTCAGGCCACTAGGTATAAACAGTCGTGAACTCTACTCGAACCGACAGAACTATTTCACAGTTTATATACTGGATTCTGTTTCCTAACTCAAGATTCATTTTTGTTTCTCCGTTGACATTTGAAATAATGCAATAGCAGTAAGCTGTTATGTATAGCATTACAAATATCTGCCACTACACTTCAAAAGAACGTTAATTCTATATGTCCATGCAACAAGATAGCCCTTCATACAGTCTGCCTGTTGGAACAACAGGATCCTAATGCTCCATGACATGCAGTGGCGAATCTCACATCAATGTTTCCAAGTAAGTAAGCTGAAACATTCTATGCATAGGATTACGCTTGTCAGCTTTTACACTTCAAAGATATGTGAATTCTGCAGTTTTTTGAAACAGGATTACGCATCGCATTGTCTGCGTGTCGTAACAATAGAGCTCTAATGCTACATGCCATGCAATGGGCCATTCCGTTTCAACATTACAAACCTTGTAAGCTGTAACCTTCTGTGAATAACTTTATACTTATCTGCGTGTACACTTCACAAGAATGTGAATTCTATAGTTCAATGCAACGGGGTCCGTCTGCATAGTGTCTGCGTATCAAAGAAGTAGGGTTTTAATGCTCCATGCCATGCGATAGCGCATCTCATTTCAACGTATAGAAGTAAGTAATCTGTAATCTACTATGCATGGCATTATGTCGGCTGCTTCTACTCTAAAAGAGTGTAAGTTCTACAGTTCCATGTAACAGGAAGGAGCTTCATAATGTCTACGTGTCAAAGCAACGAAGTTGTAATACCCCATTCAATACTGGAGCAAATCTCATTCCAACGTTTCAATCAAAGTAAACTGCAATCCTCCATGCATAGCATTATGCTTAACTGTTTCTACACTTTAAAAGAAAGTGAATTCTACGATTCGATGCAATGGAATGGCGCTTCACAGTGTCTGCGTGTCAAATGAGGAGAGTCCTAATGCTCCATGCAATGCGACGTCGCATCCCATATCAACGTTTCAATGTAAGTAAGGTGTAATCGTGTTTGCATATCATTATATTTATCTGCTTCTACAATCTTCAATAATGTGAGTTCTATAGTTTCATGCAACGGGATGGTGCCTCACAATGTCTGCGCGTCAGTACTACTGTACTAATGATGCATGCATTGCGATGGCTTATCTCGTTTAGCATTTCAAAGTATGTTAGCTGTAATCTTCTATGAATAGCATTATGTTCATCTGCTTCAACACATCAGCAGATTGTGAATTCTACATTTCCATCCAGCAGGATGGCGCTTCACAGTGTCTGCGTGTCAAAGAAGTAGATCTGGAGTGTACCATGCAATGCATTAGCGCATCTCACTTCAACGTATTAAGGAAAGGTTGGTGTAATTTTTCATGCATAGCACTATGCTTATCTGCTTCTACACTTCAGAAGGTTGTGAATTCACAGTGTCTACTTGTCAAAACAATGGAGTTCTAATGCTCCATGCAATGCGACTGTGCATTTTATTTGTACGTATCAAATTAAGTAAGCTGTAATCTCCTATGCATATTGTAGGAAACTCATTAATTAAAGACAATTACAAGGTTTTGTAAATCATTAAATAGTTCCTTTCAACTGATATATTACTCCAAGGACTGCTAATAAACAACTGCTTCATCGTTTTAAAACATACACACGAAATATCATTTATTCCGCACATTCGCTCTCGCTCGCATTCTCTAATATTCCACGCACCTAATATTTCAAACTTGAATTATTGATTAGCTTTTAAATTAAGATAATTTCGTTATTCTTCACTCGGCCGTCCTGCATGAATAATCGTTCCGAATGTCTTCATTCATGTCGTCTTCGATTTCAGATAAATATCATAGATTTCTTCGATCCACAATTTCATAGAATCTGCTGACGTCGATGTTTATAGGGGTCCTTCTCCTTCCCCTACTTTTCAAACTACAAATCGTTGATTGCGTAAAACTCGTGCAATTTCATACGGTTCAAAATATTTATGAGCTATATTTAGACCAGGACTCTGTTGCATACGTTTAATTCCTACTAGATCTCCTTCACGATAAATTCTAGCTTTTCGTCTACTTTTGTTTAAAGTTCGCCTATTCTCTTATTGGATCCTGGATATATTTTTACTTGCTTGAAGTCGTACTTCATCCCGTTTATCTTGAAAAGGTGCGATCCATTCCTTTTCAAGTATGTCTCGGATGTCAAGATAACCTTTAATTCGAGGATGTGTCCCAAAGAGAAGATGAAACGGTGACGTACCAATACTTCGATGTATTGTTGATTTCAAACATTGTTGATCTACTTCTAAATACTTACATCATTCACAGTGCTTAGGTGTAGCTAATTTTGCTGACAACAGTATGAATGTTCTATTACGACGTTCAACTTGAGCTCATTACAATCAACATTAGCTCTAGGATTTCCAGTTGTAGTTGAATCATGTTCTATATTTTCTTCTCGAGAATATTGCTTGAAATCATTTGCTGTGAAAGCCGTTCCCCTATCAGAAATTAATCGACGCAGATTACAGAAAATAGTCGCTTGTTTCTTCAGGCGTGTCAAAACTTCATCTGTAGTAGTAGATTTTGTACCATAAAGCCATGTAAATTTTGTAAAAGCATTTATCACTACAAATATGTACTGATACGTTTTATTTGTTGATGGTAACAGTCTAAGATGATCAAAATGAAATGTATCAAAAGGAATACTCCCATTTTCAGTCGGATTTAAATGATACTCCTGCGACCCCTGCATTTTTCGGTTAAAATGCATGCAACACATTTTCTTACCACTTTTTCAACTTGCTGCCGAAGATTTGGAATCCAATAATCTTTACGTACGATAGCTTTAGTCTTGACCACAGAAAAATGTTCACTCTCATGAGCTCGCCCTATTTCTTATATCTGCATCCGACATGGTGCTACTAGTTGAATACCACCTGCAGACTCTCTGTACAGTAAATTTTCCCGCAGAACATAATAATTCGTCTTGTTTTGAAGTACTAAATCTCGAAGTTTCATTACAGTCTCATCTTCTTTCTGTGCTTTCCGCAAACGATCCGTAAGACTTGCATCAGATTCATCAATTAAGAAATTTGTAGGAGGAGGTTTTCTACTAAGCGCATCAACATGAATCGTGTTCTTCTCTGGACGAACAAAGATCTTTCTTATTTATTGTAAGAGTAATAGCTCGGCAATCAAAAACAATAACAAACGAAATTCCTAATAAATGAAGTCCTAATTTCTTCAACGCTTTTACTATTGCTCAAACTTCGAACTCATAGCTACTGTATTTACATGCAGTAGAAGTTGTCTTACCACTTGAAAATAATATACAGGGTGAAAAGATTTATCTTCGTTATTTCTTTGAAATAAAATCACTCCGTACCCTAACGCAGAAGCATCTGTATGCAACTCCATGTCTACTTCTACTTGAACCAAATTCAACATTGGTTTCTCACTCAACAAAGGTATAAGTCGTATGAGTGCTTCCATTTAAGTCGCTCCAGAACAGAATTTAGCATTCGCTTGCAGAAGGTTAGGCAAAGATCGTGCAATTACAGGGTATTCACGGATAAATTTACGAAAATACCCGATGAGTCCAAGTAAACTTTGTACATGTTTAACATTTGTCGACTCTAGAAATCGTCTGACTGCATCAGTTTCAGTGAGGGGCGAACACAACCATTGTTTATTACATGCCCGAGGAACTCGACAGAAGTTTACCCGAAACAACGTTCTTCCTAACTGAATATTAAACCGGTTCCGCTCGCTACAATTAAAACCCTTTCAAGAATTTGATCCCAAGTTCAGTATCATTTGATGAAACAATCAAATCATTCAAGTATGCTAAAACAATTTCCTCACGAATAAGATCTCTAAATATGGTATTTATAAATCTTTGAAAAACTGCTGGAGAATTACATAAACCAAGAGGGACTCGTAAGAATTCATAATGACCATCTTGTACAACAATTGCTGTATATTTTCGACTTGATTTATCCTGTCGCACGTGAAAGAAATCGTTTTTCAAGTCAAGAGTACTGAAAATGCGCGCGACTTGTAACAGATCTAATTGATCTTCAATCAGTTGTAACGGATATCTATATTTAATAATCTTCTTATTAATTTGTCGATAATCTACACATAATCTAAACGAATCACTTTTCTTCCGAACGCGAACAACCGGACTCGCATAATCAGAAGTAGATAACTGAGCGACTCCAGCCGCAATCCTCTGTTCTATTTACACATTAACAGTCTCTTTTTGCGACGATGACAAACGTCTCGCCGATTGATATACAGACTCTTCGCCTTTCAATATTAATTTCATTGCAATTTAAGGTTCAAAGGTTTTACTCAGCTTGTAATTACTAACAAGATATTCTATCGCCACTCGCTAATTAGGAACTAATCATGAGATACACCAACTTGATTTACATCTAACACGTCACTCGTTACATCTATTTTAAGTATTTCCGGTACAATATTTTCTCTTTCAACAATTTCGCGCGTTACTTTCGGTAATGGACGAAAGTTTACTTTACAACCTCTAATGCTAACATCGGTTACATTTAAGAAATTCGTTGCTATCAGCAGCTTGTGTCGAACAATAGTATGAGAGATTACATGTATACAAATCGGATATGAGTGCCCATCTGCGGTAATTTCTGCTTGAAATTCACCAAATGTTGTATCATTCTTTGAACCTATACCATCGAAATGTAATTCATCGTGTCGTAATTGCGGAGAACCGAACTTAATAAACTCGTCGGTGTGAATTAAACTAAAATCACTTCCTGAATCCATTAATGCTCCGATCTCGTATCCGTTAAGTAAATCATTTTTGAGATACTTTCGGTACGATACACCTAATGTCGCGCAGCTCTCTTCACTCGTTTTAAATTTCTTGGGACATTTCGACGCAATATGTCCAGGTTCTTGACATATAAAACATTTTACACCGCGATCATTCGTTGGACAATTCTCGCTAATATGATCGTGCCCACCACAAATATAACATCGTACAATATTACCGGTGAACTCCTTCATCTTACCAACACTGACCACCTCTTTTCGTTCATTTCTAACGAAACTGTCTTCACACTTCTCAGATTTTGTTGACATTTGCACACTCGACAAACCTTGATCTCGAAGAATTACGTTTCCAAACGCTTTCGAAAGTTGATCGGTTGTTGTAAACTGTTGAATACGCGCCTGGTTCCGGAGCATTTAATCGGGGATGCCGTCAATCAGATATTCAAGTATTTCATCGTCGTTGGTTGGTACTCGATTTCCGAGAATGATCTTCTCGTGCAAACATTCATGAAATGTCTGGTTCCTCTTCTATAATCATACTTCAAATTTCTTCCTTATTTCAATTTTGCTTTGTGGATGATAAAACGTAACTCTTGATTCTTCCAGCAGTCGGTTGAATGGCATAGTTATATATTCTCGTTTAGAATGAAACGATTGAAGTGCTTTTCCCTTCAGTCGCAAACCCATAGGTAATAATGCAACGTCATCTTCCAATTTATATATCGTCTTCAATAACTTGATCTACTTCTTCCAAATTTCACTACCACCAGATTTTCCAACAAATTTAAAAAGTAAATTTACAACTGCCGAAATATTCGTTCGCGGCTAACAGAATTGAGATAAAACATTGCATTCATTGCCATTATTCAATGCCAAGAGATTGTCACCGCCACTAACAACATCATATTGTACGCTTCTAAAATTACGCGTCGATCGTCGTTGCTCATTTTCCAAATTTTGCTCAACCTGTAATTAAATGAATTGTCCTTCGTATTGCATCTAACTCAAGGCGCAGCATGGCCAGCTCACCTTCTGCTAATTCTTTTTCCTTAAAAAAAATCAGTTTTTCGTTGCTGTAGATTCATTGCTGACTGCACGTTTGATGATATATCAGCACACAACCCTTCATTATCTTCAGGAACTTCTTTCTGCTTGTCATCTATCCTCGTTCCGTCTGCGTCAATATCCATCAAACGGGAAATTAATTTAGCTTTCGAACTAGCAGTTGGTAGTTTATGCTCCATTAATATCTTTTTCAGCGCAGTAACTGTGATTTTACTCTAACCTTTCGTGGTGAAAATTTATACTCGACACTCGCGTATAAACTCGAATTGTCTCTACAGGAAAGTTTATTTTTCATCCTCGCAATATCTCTCAAAACTGCACTCGGGTCGCATAAATAACTTCTCGAACGTTCTGGACCGCCAAGTAACTTTCTCCAACGTTCTGTTTTCAAATACTCGATAATATTCCAATCTTTAGAACGTATCCAATTTAATTCTTGAATGTCTTCTTGATAATTACCACTCCTGAGCCCAAAAACTGTAGAAAACTTATTAACTATAGACAACTACAAGGTTTTGTAAATCATTATATAGTTCTTCTCAACGGTGATATAACTCGAAAGAATGCTAATGAACAACTGCTTCCTCGTTTTAAAATATTCATATGAAAAACTCATCTATTCCGCACTCTCGGTTTCGCTCGCAATCCAGAATATTCCACGTACATAACATTTGAAACATGGATAATTGATTAACATTTAAATTAAGATAATCTAACTATCCTCTAATAACATTAAGCTTGTATGCTGCTAAAAATCAAAGGAATGCGATCCTTACAGATCCGTCAAACGGGATGGCGCTGCATAGTGCCTGCGTGTTAAAGAATTGGAGTTCTAGTGCTCCATGCATTGCGATGGCACATCTCATTCCAAAGGTTCAGAATAAGTAAGCTGTAATCTTCTATTCATGGCATTATGCTTATCTGCTTCTACTTTTCAAATGAATGTTAATTCTACAGGTCCATGTATCGGGATGAGGATTCACAGTGCCCATGAAACAGTGCAACGGAGTTCTAATTCTCTATGCAATTTGATCGCATCTCACTTCAACGTATCAAAAAAAGTAAGATGCAATTTTCTATCTGTAGCTTATGCTTATCTGCTTTTACCGTTCAAAAGAATATGTATTATACAGTCCCATGCAAAGTGATGGCACCCCATAATTTCTGGGTGTCAATGCACAGGTGTTACACTACTAGCTCTAATACTTCCATCGATGCGATGTCGCATTTCATTTCAATGTTTCATGATAAGATGTAAAGTTCAATGCAATGCTTTATGTTTATATCTTCTACACTGCAAAAGCAAGAGAATGTGAACTGTGGCGTCAGACGTACCGCCTGCCACGCCCAGACGCCTGCCACCGTCCTCGGCGTCCCTAGATCGGCATCCGCATCTCCTACACCATCCGGATCCACTGTATGCGGGCAACCCGCCTACTCGCTGCCACAGAACGGGGTGGCGACGCCACATACACCAGAGGGAGGATTCCATCCCACGTTACGAGGGCGAAGAGATCTATGACGGCTACGAACTCGAATCTCCAATGGTTACGTATCAGTACACGCTATTTGCGTACCGACGATGTTAGAATAAGCACACGACACATTCATGTATATACACAAACCACATACACATAGAATTAAGTAAATATTTGTAAATATGTACTTGTAAATGCGGTATAGTTTAAGACGCGCTCACGCTCGAACGCGTGCCCGACGCGCTCGGCCGACACGGGTTGCTCACTGCGTAACACGGTCGACCCCACCACGAGCGGTCTCCCCGCACATCGGTCCACGCGCCATCCCCACTCTGGGGTTCAGCGACTCGTGTGCCGCGCGACCCGAGGAGGTTGCGGACGCGCCGATCCAGTCTCAGTCTCATTCACCGATTCGAACAGAGCAATTGGCTCTAAGGAGTTTCGATCTCCGACACGAACAGAACAGTTGTACCTCAGGTATACGAGCTCCCAGCTCAGTGCATCCAACTCATTCACATCTACCATAATGGAGTCCTTATTTTATTCTATTTCCATTTTCGTGATGAATGAAGTATTAGAAGTCTATTGCTTCGTCACGTTGGCATCTGAAAACACTGTCCACATGCATGGAAATTTAAAAATGGCATTCTACTGAAGTGTAGATGCAAATAACTATAATGAGATGTATATAACATTAAAATCTATTAACACACTTCGATCTGTTGATATGAAATGCGATATGGTGTTTAATGAAGCATTAGAACTCTATTGCTTCCATACGTAGAGATTTGGGAACGCTATTCAGTAGCAAGAAATTATTACTGTGAATAGTGTGGAAAACACATTTGCAATCTAAGCAAGGTTTCATTAGATCTGGTGGATTTTCCAAGTTTTAGAAAGGGATGGTGGCAGTAGCAGTTGGTTCAGCGCCAGCTGATAAATGTATACAACAAGCAAAGCAACGTAAACGGATTTAAAATACTGACGATTATATGAATTAAAATACTACACTTTTATAATCCATATAGCGTTTCTGTTCTTTGTAATTTACAAACAGTCTTAAGAATGTAACGCAATGTAAAGAAGTTTGGACACAAAGAAAGCAGGTCTTAGTCTGAGATAAAGGAACCTTTGATCTGTTAGGTTTTGTGGTTACCGCCGTGCTGTGTTAAGGGATATGTCATTCAGTTTTAGTTTTCTAAACCAGAACAATTCAAATAAATCTGGAGTTGACACATTAGAAGAATAATTATTCCAGTGAAAAATTCTGTATGCAGTACAATAGTAGCTTCACATCCCCTTGATATTCTGCAGAAATTCTTATGCCATTTTACTCTATTTACTAGAATCGAAACTATGAAACCTATTAGGTGGTACTTCTAAAGATACTGTGTATGTATTGGAGGATGCGTACAAAAAGAAAAGACTATTACATGGATAAATTGTAGAATTCCGTTTGTAATTGATAATTAGATTATAAACATTTATATGCTTTTATCAGAAATTTTAATGTGTCAAAATTGCAGCATACAGGTGTGTAGATATCACTTTGCGATCTCATTTCATTTTGGCAGTTGTATATATAAGCATCCATCCAGGCATAAAGCTTGATAATCTTTCAACTATAAAATAATTATGAAACATTATACTTTTTGCTGGCGTTGGTCTATTTTATCATTTTCAGAACTTGTGAAGCAGCTAGAACTGTAATAAGAAAGTACGTTATATCATTGCTCATTGTTTCCAAAGAAAATATTGAATATGTATAACTATGTTCATTTTATTATAAATGTATGAGTAAAGTTCAATCTCCATAAATTAATATTTTCAAACGTAATTTATTTAATGTATATCATTTAGCGTTAGAAAATAAATTACAAAAATATATAAAAATATATATTACTTTAGTTTTTTTAATATTTTATATATTTTATATCAGATTAAACTTTTTAAAAAAGTAACAAAATTTTTATAAGTAGGAATAATTTTTCCTAACATAGTTAATATGTCGGTTCTTTCTAAGAAGACGGTATTTCATTTTTCAAAGTAAGTTTCGACTTTAAATTGACCATTAATTTCTCTAATTTCATTGCTTTTCATAGATTACCGCTAATTTTCAACTTTCCCATTGTCGATGCAAGTTTTAATTCTCTGAAAGATATATAATATTATGTTATTAGTAAAATTATTTTGCATTTCTAATTAATTTGAACATAAGAAATATATTTTTTTTATGAGAAAGCATTGCGAGAAAATTTTGAGAATCCATTGTTAATGTTGTACCTAGTGGTTGACTATGTTTTTACCATTTTTAAGATCCAAAAACCGTGTACCAGCTTCGTGACCATTAAAATTTACGAAATTTACGTATTGTAAATTTTTGCAACTATGATGTTAATTAACTCTTGAATTATGGTTGCTTGGGCAATTAATCAGACTGATCTATGATGTGCTGTAATGTACGAGATCTAATACATTTTTTTTTTAACATAATGAACAATATAGTATTTGAGCTTACAGTTTTGTTAACAAACTGGCTGTTTAAATTAGTTTAGATGACAATTAATATTTGCATGATCTTTTCCTCTGATTTATCTGTATAATTTGTTTGTTCTTTTCAATTGTCATACATAATTATCCAAATCTATATGTTCCAAATTCTCCTCTAGGAAAGAATCAGGCAACAATTTATCTTATCAATAATATTTTTATTCTGTAAAATAAATTGATTTGTTTACTAAAATATAAATTATACATTCATGTATTAATTGTAAACCTTTAGTTAATTATTCACACCTGTATTACACGCAGAATGGGTAAAATCAGACATCCCTTCAGTTTTTTAATATTGCCTCATCGATTAAAGACTGATTAGTAACAGATTTACTATCTTTGCAAAATAAATGCGTACATTATATCACCCATTATTTCCAGCTTCCCACTATAATTTTGTGATTCTGAACCAACTAACATCTCTATTGCAGCCATATGTATACCTGAAACAACACGTGCGTAAGGCAATCTTAAATTGAGAGAATTATTTTTCTTAAAAATGAAATTAGAAATATATATAATTTACTGCAGTCTTTGACAAGTCTGCATTCACAGCAATACCATCATTTTCATATTCATCGGCCCTTCCAAGAGCACACATTAAGATTCCAAACTTGGATATTATATAATCGACACAAGTTTGAAATCATATTTGTTTAATGTTTACTCTTAGTGGTAGGCTGATATTTATTATATGAGGATCTGTGCCTTTCTTTAAATATGGTAAGCATATCTTGGACCTGAAAATAAGTATAGTGTCATATTAGTGAATTTTATTTCTACAACTAAAACAGAACTTTTATACTTACACTAGAAATGTTCCTCTAGAATTGATATTATTCATAGGATCATAATTTTTCATATCTATGGATTCTATGCCTGGTTAAAGTAATAGCGCTAGCATTATTAACCCTTTCAGCACTGAGGTGTGTGGCAAATGGTTTTGTGAGAACCCATATGTGGCGTTCGTTGTTGTCAGACCGGTGGAATCATCTCTCTGAAAACTGCTCAAGCTGTTCGCAATTCTGTTTCAGGAGTGATTGAAGAGATGGCGAAACGCGTCAATACATGCCTACGGATGGGTGCCCCCATTAAAAATAACTTATAAGTTACCGATGGATGGTGCTGCTGGTGGTCGGTTACTCACGATCGAACGACGGATGGTGCTGCTTGTGCTTAATAATCCATAAATTATATACGACTGGTGTTACCAACAACCGATAGCGCATGCTTTCACATACAGCTGGTGCAGCCAATAGTAGGTAATTCAAGACTTATGAACGACTGGTGTTGCCTGCGGTCGGTAACTCACGATGTAACGACAGTAGATGATGCCTGTGGTCGATAAATTATGATATAATGACGGCTGGTGTTGCCAATAGCCGGGAATTCAAGAATTATCGACGGATGGCATTGTCAGCTATCGGTAATCCATCTCTTACTTGGCTTAACTTAATCTAACATCCACTAAACTTAATTTAAACCAACCTAACCTCAGTTACACCTAATCTGACTTAACCTGCCTTCACTCAAATCTAACCCAACTTAACACAATCTAACATTACCTTTCATAAACATAAACAAATCAAACCTACGCCTTCTTAAATCTAACCCAAAATAACTGAGCAACCTACAAACATTCCCAAACATAACCCAACCTAACATAACCTAGCGTAACCTAACTAAATCTAACATAAGCACACTTCCATCTCGGGGCAGAAGCAACTTCCGCAACTTTCACAGGGATGAGGCTATGCAGAAAGCCTTCCACAGTTACGGAGTGGCAGAGATCCGCTCCGATTGAACGCTTATTCACGTAATATAATGTAATAATCGGCTGGTTCAATCGGAGCGGGTCTGCATCGAATACAGGAGCGCCTATCGTGAAATGAAAACGAACAGTCGGAAAAGAATAAGACTTTACTAAAAAATCGTACGGAAGTCAGATATTTTGACGTGTATCTAATATACATCTAATTAAAACGTAATTCGAAAAATACAAAGGATAAGTGGAAATATTCTCCAATATGTCACGTATACAAATCAACGGATGCAAGGGAGAACACTCGATCTCGGGGTAGCGAGACCGGGGCGCCATCATGATGTAATCGTATAACGCCGGTTCCGGGATGGTGCAGAAAGGAAATGTGGAGGACAGAGAGGATAAAATAACAACAACGTAACTAAAGAAAAGAAAAAGAAAATCTGTGGAAGCATTGCATTTATTAAGAGGAAATCCTACAAATATCGAACAACAGATTATATAACATACCGTCCGGGCAAGGTACAACGAAATAGACGATATCGTGAGAGAAAATAAGAAAATCGAAAAGCTTAAGAAGAAAATAATACTTTAGACTGGACGAATCAATATCACTGATTCCGGCAAGCTTAACGGAAAACGCATAACTACGAATCGGTTAGAGTATGAGATAGATGCTGGTCGCAGTTCAAGTGGTCCTGGGAGTCCCTCGCCCGTATCAGGGCAGGCAGTAGGATGGTGGAGGGCCTGCAGCCCCCCTAGTCCCCAGCCCCACTGCCGAAGTGAGTGAGGCTGCTGTGCATATACTGCTGAAAGGTGATGCTGTCTCGGGATACGGAATCAGCCCCATCGGGTCGTGGCAGAAGATTAAAGATTGAGTAGGCGGATCGGAGCCCCCAGTCGATAACATAAAAGGATAGGAAAATAGAAATGGATACGAAATGCATATATAAAGGAGAAAAAGAAAGCCTCCTAAGACACAGACATGAGAGGAGAAGCATCAGGAGCCGAAGTAAGGGAACCAAAAAGAAAGATCAGGATAATGGAAAAGCTACCGATGAGAATAACGTCCTCACTTTCAAATAGAAGAATAGGCAGTCACACATCAAACGTAATGATAGATATTATGGGCGAGGATACGACGAAGTTATTGGCATATTAGAAATCATTAATGGGAAACATCAGGCATATAAAAAAAAACTGAGATCGAACTCATGATCGAACTAGTTGCGAACGGTACAGAGAAAAATGAAACAATTAAAGAAGCAGTAAGCATTCGAGGACAAACAATGGGATGAGGAAAAGCAGAAGAAACGACAGAAATAGGAAAAGATGACGCAAGAAAATCGAGAGCGGGAGATATAATCCTGGAATTTAACAAGAAAACAGGTATAGAGAACAAAATAAAAGAGATAAAAGGAACTCTGGAAAAAGAATTCGAAGAATCGCATGCGAGTGCGAGTATAATGCTCCAACTAAGGGACATATACCCGTTAGGTGAATAGAGAAGAAATGAAGGAGTACATAAAACGAAGACTGAAAATAATCGAAAGGATGGTCAAGTTGTTAAAACAGACGTGGAGAGGAACCGAGTCGCGTTAGTTGAATTTGGACAGGAATAAAATTAAGAGCTAGAGAATGTCAAACGACTCAGAATAGCATTAACACCTTGTCCCTACAAAGTACTACCGAAAATAGAGAGATGCTTCAAATGCCATAAACTGGGACATATCGGCAGAAATTGCGAAGAAGTCAAAGATAATAAGGGAATCTGCAGAAGATGCGGATCCCCGATTTGTACGATGATCGGTTGCATCGCGAATAAACCGAAATGTATCATCTGCAGCGAGGCAGGAAGAAAGAATCAATACATCAGACACGTTACCGTAGCCTTAATTGTCCGGCCTACAGAAAGGCGTTGATAGAAATGAACGAGAAACGAATATGGAATTGAAAGTCCTACAAATCGATCTGAACAGATGCTGAATCGCGCAAGATATCATGCAGCAAATGCGAATGATTCAAGAGACAGACGTGGTGATAATATTGGATGCACACAAGATGGAAGAATACTGACTGCAAGACGAGAACGGTGAAACTGCGATATGGATAACCGGCGTTAATCGAAAATGTTTCACGTAAGGCATCACATACTCATCGACCGGAATCGCTCATGCAATGGTCGAAGGAACAAAAGCTATAACCTGCTATTTCTCGCCGAACGGGAACGGAAAGAAGTCGAAGAATATATAAACTAAACTGAGGTTAACATGGAAAGGGAAGAGACAACAAATAGAATAATATTCACGGGTGACCTGATCGAAAAATCGGTAATCTGGGATAGTAAGAACAACCATAGAGTGGATAAGATCATCAAAATGGCTCTAAGAAACGATCTAATCGCGACGAATCCGAAAGAAGACATATACATAGTTTAAGAACCGAAGAAAATAAAAAATAGACATAATGTTGATAGGAGATTGCATGTACGCTAAGCTGCGTAAAGCAGAAGTGTTTGAGGTATTTTCAGCGTCGGACAATCAATACGTACTACATACCTTCTAAAGTACGAATTATAAGAATAACGAAGAGGGATTTGCAAGCCTCGATGGAGAAAAATCGAATTGAATGATTTATTTTTAAGTAACTAAAATATATGGTAAGTTTAATTATATAAACCAATTTCAAATATTTAATTAAAACATTATGAAATGATATGAAATTAGATAGGATTTTAGATGTAATAGAGTATCTTAAGGGGATATTGTATTTAGAATTAACTAAAATATAAAATATGTATTAATATTTATACCAATTTGAAATATTTACTAGAAAAATCATGAAAGCATGTGGTCCAGCGAGTGGGGGATTAAGGGATCGTTGCGAGGAGCATGCGGCCCAGCGAGTGGGGACTCGCGTCTCCTGGTGGGATTAGTGGCGCGTCTTTCGCGTTTAACTTATGAAATAGTATAATGAAGTAATATAGCATGAACTTACAATTACATGTGTGTTGTTCGTGTCTTGCATTCTTAACGTGTGCAACTTCGATATATGAATTCTTATATGCAGGAATACATTAGTCCGGATATAGTATATATATGTATATAAGAGGCTCAAAAGTAGAATACAGGTTCTGTTAAAGTCGTCTCCCTGAATTGGAATAGTTCCCATTGAGGTTATGGGCTGCGACTGTCTCTTTCAGCAAGACGAAGTCACCCGTGCGAGGTAGACAAGGGTGTTCGTCTTTGGTGCGAGCGAGGCAGATATACTCATTAGTGGGAGTGGGTGGGAGTAGTGCTTGTCATTCAATCGCAATGTTGCATCTCCATTCAGTGTTTAATGTAAGATGTAATAATCAATTCAAACCGTTATGTTTGTCTCTTCTACACTTCAAAAGAATGTGAGCACTACTCTCCCTTATAGAGGAATAGCGTTATAAGATGTATACTTTTCGATGCAATAGAGTTCTATTGCATCATTCAATGCGAAGTCGCATCTCATTTCAATGCCGCATGATAAGATGTAATATTCAATGCAACGCGTTATGTGCATCTCGTCTATACATCAATAGAATGTGAATCATGCACTTCCTTCCTAAGGGATAGTATTTCTAAATGTGTACCTGACGAAGCAATAGAGTTGCAGTATTTCATTCATCGCGATGTCGGATCTCATTATCTGCTTCTACACTTCAGATGCATGTGAATATCTACACATTCTTGCTAGGTGGTAGCGTTTATAGATGACTGCGTGCCGAACCCTTGGAGATCCAATGCTTCTCTCTAGTTCAAATTAATGTTAGTCCTACACTTCCTTGCAAAATAATTGCGTTTCTAGATGTCAACGTGTCGAAGCAATGGGGTTGTAATGTTCAATGCAACGCGTTTTGTATATCTGCATCTACTGTCGGGTCCGGTGAAATAACTTTCCGTTTATCCGGAAGATTCACGACACTAGCCTTTTTGTTCGAGATTCGGTCTGCGGAAACGCGATACGACCGGGTCCGACTAATTCAGCTTACGCGGCAGGGCAAAACACCCGCGATTCGCGAATAATAGGAGTAGTAAATCCTACCTTTCGCTTGTGTCGTATTCGATACCATGGTAGTACTTTCGCCGTGGATCGTTGACTGTTATCGAAGTAGATGTTGGCCTGTTGATGCAGGCTGATATATCAGCTTCCAGTGATGCTGGAAACAGCGGCTCGGATGCGAAGCGGATGCATCAGGGACCGTGGATAACGCAGCAATCTCTGCTGCGGAAACAGGAGACTTCGGAGATCTGCGGCTGAAGCGGTGCGAAGAAGACATGTTGGTGGTATAAGGGGACCCGGGGTACGTTACCCGCGTACGGGAACGAAGAAAATTCTTCCTACCCGCGCGTCGTGTGCTTCGCGAACCGGGATCACGTCCCATTCACCAAGTTTTTCTGTACTAACAGACAATGCTCGGAAGGATATGCGGCGGTCCGCTCTATCGCAACTCTGCAATGCAGAGTTCTATACCCATTCGAGCTGATGGAATGCAACCCAGCAGTATGGAAGAGACACGTGGAAGCATTCGTACTTAAGCATTGTATTAAACGCGAGAAATAGTATTTAGATATAGTAGATTTAGGAACTAGTAGATATGGGAATGAACTTGTAAACATTGAGGTGGCTAATGGCTCAAGCATATGAAATGGTACTGGAGGACTATCACGAAACATAGTATTGAAATGCGATATCGGGATTTAAGAAGCATTAGAACTCTACTGCTTCGATACGGAGACATCTGCAAACGCTATTTCCTAGCAAGGAAGTGTCGCATTTGCATTCCTTTGAACGGAATACGAGGTATACATGACACTTCGAAATGAATATTATATCTTATCATGAAACATAGAAATGTGATGCCATATCGCGTTATAAGATGCATTAGAACTCTATTGCTTCGATACGTAGACATCTGCAAACGCTATTTCCAAGCAAGGAAGTGTCGCATTTACATTCATTTGAAGTGAATACGAGGTATACATGACACATCGCAATTAATATTATACCCTATCACGAAACATAGAAATGAAATGCAATATCGGGATTTAAGAAGCATTAGAACTCTACTGCTTCGATACGGAGAAATCTACAAACGCTATTTCCTAGCATGTAAGTGTCGCATTTACATCCTTCTGAAGTGCATACGAGTTATACCATGACACTTCGCAATGAATATTATACCCTACCACGAAACATAGAAATGAAATGCAATATCGGGATTTAAGAAGCATTAGAACTTTAATGCTTCGATATGGAGACATCTGCAACCGCTATTTCCTAGCAAAGAAGTGTCGCATTTACATTCTTTTGAAGTGAGTACGAGGTATACATGACACTTCACAATGAATATTATATCCTATCATGAAACATACAAATGAAATGCGATATCGGGATTTAAGAAGCACTAGAACACTACTGCTTCGATACGTAGACATCTGCAAACGCTATTTCCTAGGATGGAAACGTCGCATTTACATTCTTTTGAAGTGAATACGAGATATACATGACAGTTCGCATTGAATATTATATCTTATCATGAAACGTAGAAATGAGATGCGACATCTCGTTTTAAGAAGCATTAGAACTGTATTGTTTCGATACGTACACATCTGGAAACGCTATTTCCTAGCAAGGAAGTGTCGCATTTACATTCTTTTGAAGTGAATACGAGGTATACATAACACTCCACAATGAATATTACACCCTATCACGAAACATAGGTGAAGTGCGATATCGGGATTTAAGAAGCATTAGACCTCTACTGCTTCGATACGTAGACATCTGCAAACGCTATTTCCTGGCATGGAAGTGTCGTATTTACATTCTCTTGAAGTGAACACGAGGTATACATGACACTTCGAAATGAATATTATATCTTATCATGAAACATAGAAATGTGATGCCATATCGCGTTATAAGATGCATTAGAACTCTATTGTTTCGGTACGTACACATCTGGAAACGCTATTTCCTAGCAAGGAAGTGTCGCATTTACATTCTTTTGTAGTGAATACGAGGTATACATGACACATCGCAATGAACATTATATCTTATCACGAAACATATAAATGAGATGCGATATTGCGATTTAAGAAGCATTAGAACTCTATCGCTAAGTATCGAAGACATCTGCAAACGCTATTTCCTAGCATGGAAGTGTCGCATTTACATTCTTTTGAACGGAATACGAGGTATACGTGACACTTCGCAATGAATATTATATCTTATAACGATACATATAAATGAGATGCGATATCGCGATATAAGTAGCATTAGAACTTTATTGCTACGATACGTAAACATTCGCAAACGCTATTTCCTAGCAAGAAATAGTCGCATTTACATTCTTTTGAAGTGAATACGAGGTATACATAACAGTCCGCATTGAATATTATATCTTATCATGAAACGCAGAAATGAGATGCGACATCTCGTTTTAAGAAGCATTAGAACTCTATTGTTTCGATTCGTACACATCTGGTAACGCTATTTCCTAGCAAAGAAGTGTCGCATTTACATTCTTTTGAAGTGAATACGAGGTATACATGACACTTCGCAATGAATATTATATCTTATCATGAAGCATAGAAATGAGATGCGATATCGCGTTCTGAGAAGCATTAGAATTCCATTGCTACGATACGTAGACATTTGCAAACGCTATTTCCTAGCAAGGAAGATTCGCATTTACATTCTTTTGAAGTGAATACGAGGTATACATGACACTTCACTATGAACATTATATCTTATCACGAGACATATAAATGAGATGCGATATTGCGATTTAAGAAGCATTAGAACACTATTGCTTCGATACGAAGACATCTGCAGACACTATTTCCTAGCAAGGAAATGTTGCATTTACATTCATTTGAACTGAATGCGAGGTATACATGACAATTTGCAATGAGTATTATGCCCTATCACGAAACATAGAAATGAGATGCGATATCGCGATTTAAGAAGCATTAGAATTCTACTGCTTTGTTACGGAGACATCTGCAAACGCTATTTCCAAGCAAGGAAGTGTCGCATTTACATTCTTTTGTAGTGAATACGGGGTATACATGACACATCGCAATGAATATTATATCTTATCACGAGACATATAAATGAGATGCGATATTGCGACTTAAGAAGCATTAGAACTCTATCGCTAAGATACGAAAACATCTGCAAACGCTATTTCCTAGCATGGAAGTGTTGCATTTACATTCTTTTGAACGGAATACGAGGTATACGTGACACTTCGCAATGAATATTATATCTTATAACGAAACATATAAATGAGATGCGATATCGCGATATAAGTAGCATTAGAACTCTATTGCTACGATACGTAAACATTCGCAAACGCTATTTCCAAGCAAGAAATAGTCGCATTTACATTCTTTTGAAGTGAATACGAGGTATACATGACAGTTCGCATTGAATATTATATCTTATCATGAAACGCAGAAATGAAGTGCGACATCTCGTTTTAAGAAGCATTAGAACTCTATTGTTTCGATTCGTACACATCTGGTAACGCTATTTCCTAGCAAAGAAGTGTCGCATCTACATTCTTTTGAAGTGAATACGAGGTATACATGACACTTCGCAATGAACATTATATCTTATCACGAAACACAGAAATGAGATGCGATATTGCGATTTAAGAAGCATTAGAACACTATTGCTCAGATACGAAGACATCTGCAAACGCTATTTCCTAGCAAGGAAGTGTCGCATTTACATTCTTTTGATGTGAATGCGAGGTATACATAACACTCCAAAATGAATATTATACGCTTTCACGAAACATAGTAATGAAATGCGATATCGCGATTTGAGAAGCATTAGAACTCTAATGCTACGATACGTAGACATCTGCAAACGCTATTTCCTGGCTAGGAAGTGTCGCGTTACATTCTTTTGAAGTGAATACGAGGCATACATAACACTCCACAATGAATATTATATCTTATCATGAAACATAGAAATGAGATCCGATATCGCGATTTAAGAAGCATTAGGACACTATTGCTTCGATACGTAGACATCTGCAAACGCTTTTTCCTAGCAAGGAAGTGTCGCATTTGCATTCATTTTAAGTGTATGCGAGGTACACATGACACTTCGCAATGAATATTATATATTATCATGAATCATAGAAATGAGAAGCGATATCGCGTTTTGAGAAGCATTAAAACTCTATTGCTTCGATACGTAGACATCTGCAAACGCTATTTCCTAGCAAGGAAATGTCGCATTTACATTCTTTTGTGGTGAATACGAGGTATACATAACACTGCACAATGGATATTATATCTTATCATGAAACATAGAAATGAGATGCGATATCGTGTTTTAAGAAGCATTAGAACCCTATTGCCTCGATATATAGACATCTGGAAACGCTATTTCCTAGAAAGGAAGTGTCGCATCTACATTCATTTGATGTGTAGTCGAGGAATACGTAAGACCTCGCAATGAATATTATATCTTATCATGAAACATAGAAATGAGATGCGATATCGAGTTTTAAGAAGCCTTAGAACTCTATTGTTAAGATACTTAGACATCTGCAAACGCAATTTCCTAGCAACGAAGTGTCGCATCTACATTCTTTTGATGTGAATACGAAGTATACATGACACTTCGCAATGAATATTACATCTAATCATGAATCATGGAAATGAGATGCGATATCTTGTTTTAAGAAGCTTTAGAACTCTATTGCTTCGATACATAGATATCGGCAAACGCTATTTCCTAGCAAGGAAGTGTCGCATTTACAATCTTTTGATGTGAATGCGAAGTATACATAACACTCGACAATGAATAATATATCTCATCACGAAACATAGAAATGGTATGCGGTATCGCGATTTAAGAAGCATTGGAACTCTATTGCTACGATACGTAGACATCTGCAAACGCTATTTCCTAGCAAGGAAGTGTCGCAATTACAATCTTTTGAAGTGAATACGGGGTATACATGACACTTCGTAATGGATATTATATCTTATCATGAAGCATAGAAATGAGATGCGATATCGCTTTTTAAGAAGAATTAGAACTCTATTGCTACGCTACGTAGACATCTGGAAACGCTACTTCCTAGCAAGGAAGTGTCGCATATACATATATTTGAAGTAAATAAGAGGTGTACAAATACTCCACAATGAACATTATATCTTATCACGAAAGATAGAAATGTGATACGATATCGTGATTTAGGAAGCATTAGAGCTCCAATGCTTCGATACGTAGACATTTGCAAACGCTATTTCCTAGAAAGGAAGTCTCGCATTTACATTCTTTTGAAGTGATTACGAGGTATACATAACACTCCACAATGTATATTATATCCTATCATGAAACATAGAAATGAGGTGCGATATCGCATTTTGAGAAGTATTAGAAATCTAATGCTACGATACGTAGACATCTGCAAACGCTATTTCCTAGCAAGGAAGTGTCGCGTTTACGTTCAGTTGAAGTTTATGCGAGGTATACTTGACACTTTGCAATGGATATTACATCTTACCATGAAACATAGAAATGAGATGCGATATCGCGTTGTAGGGAGCATAAGAACTCTACAGCTTCGATACGTAGACATCTGCAAACGCTATTTCCTACCAAGGAAGTGTCGCATTAACATTCACTTGAAGCGCATGCGAGGTATACATGACACTTCGCAATTAATATTATATCTTATCATGAAAGACAGAAATGAGATGCGATATCGCGTTTTGGGAAGCATTAGAACTCTAATGCTAAGATAAGTAGACATCTGCAAACGCTATTTCCTAGCAAGGAAGTCTCGCATTTACATTCATTTGAAGTGTATGCGAGGTATACTTGACACTTCGCAATGAATGTAATATAATATTATGAAACATAGAAATGAGAAGCGATATCGCGTTTTGAGAAGCATTAGAACTCCAATGCCACGATACGTAGACATCTGAAAACGCTATTTCCTAGCAATGAAGTGTCGCATTCACATTCATTTGAAGTTTAGACGAGATATACATAACACTGCACAATGAATATTATATCCTGTCATGAAACATAGAAATGAGATGCGATATGGCGATTTAGGAAGCATTAGAACCCTATTGCTTCGATACGTAGACATCTGCAAACGCTATTTCCAAGCAAGGAAGTGTCGCATTTACATTCTTTTGAAAGGAATACGAAGTATACATGACACTTCGCAATGAATATTATATCTTATCAGGAAACGTAGATATGAGATGCGATATGATGATATAAGAAGCATCAGAACTCTATTGCTTCGGTACGTAGATATTTGCTAACGCTATTTCCTAGCAAGGAAGTGTCGCATTTACATGCTTTTGAGGTGAATACGAGGTATTCATGACACTTTGCAATTAATAATATATCACATCATGAAAGAAAGAAATGAGATGCGATATCCCGTTTTAAGAATCATTAGCACTCTATTGCCTCGATACGTAGACATCTGCAAACGTTATTTCCTAGCAAGAAAGTGTCGCATTTACATTCTTTTGAAGTGAATACGAGGTATACATAACATTCCACAATGAATATAATACCTTATTACGAAACATAGAAATGAAATACGACTTCTCGTTTTAAGAAGCATTAGAACTCTATTACTACTATACGTAGACATCTGCAAATAATATTTCCTAGCAAGGAAGTGTCGCATTTACATTCTTTTGAAGTGAATACGAGGTATACATAACACTCCACAACGAATATTATAACTTACCACGAAACATAGAAATGAAATGCGACATCTCGTTTATGTAGCATTAGAACTCTCTTGCTACGATACGTAGACATCTGCAAACGCTATTTCCTAGCATGGAAGTTTCGCATTTACATTCTTTTGAAGTGAATACGAGGTATACATGACACTTCGCAATGTTTATTATATCTTATCATGAATCATAGAAGTGAGATGCGATATCGCGTTCTGAGAAGCATTAAAACACCATTGCTTCGATACGTAGACATCTGCAAGCGCTACTTCCTAACAAAGAAAGTGCCGCTTTTGCATTCTTCTGAAATGAATACGAGATATACATGACACTTCGCAATGAATATTATATCTTATCATGAAACATAGGAATGAGATGCGATATCGCGTTTTAAGAGGCATTAGAACACTATTGCTACGATATGTAGATTATCTGCAAACGCTATTTCCTAGCATGGAAGTGTCGCATTTACATTCTTGTGATGTGAGCACGAGGTATACATGACACTTCGCAATGAATATTATATCCTATCATGAAACATAGAAGTGAGATGCGATATCGCGTTCTAAGAAGCATTATAACTCCATTGCTACGATACGTAGACACCTGCAAACAATATTTCCTAGCATGGAAGTGTCGCATTTACATTCTTATGAAGTTTATACGAGGTATACATAACATTTCGCAATGGATATTATATCTTATCTCGAAACATAGAAGTGAGATGCTATATCGCGATTTAAGAAGCACTAGAACTCCATTGCTACGATGCGTAGACATCTGCAAACAATACTTCCTAGCACGGAAGTGTCGCATTTACATTCTTATGAAGTGAATACGAGATATACATGACACTTCGCAATGAATATTATATCTTATCATGAAACATAGGAATGAGTTGCGATATCGCGTTTTGAGATGAATTAGAACTCTATTGCTACGATACGTAGACATCTGCAAACGCTATTTCCTAGCATGGAAGTTTCGCATTTACATTCTTTTGATGTGAATACGAGATATACATGACACTTCGCAATGAATATTGCATCTTATCATGAAATATTGGAATGAGTTGCGATATTGCGTTTTGAGAAGCATTAGAACTCTATTGCTACGATACGTAGGCACCTGCAAACACTATTTCCTAGCATGGAAGTGTCGCACTTACATTCACTTGAAGTGAATACGAGGTATACATGTCACTTCGCAATGAATATTATACCTTATCATGAAAGATAGAAGAGAGATGCGATATCGCGTTTTAGGAAGCATTAGAACTCTATTGCTACGATACGTAGACATCTGCAAACGCTATTTCCTAGAATGGAATTGTCGCATTTACATTCTTTTGAAGTGAATACGAGGTATACATAACGCTCCACAATGAATATTATATCTTATCACGAAACATAGAAATGAAATGCGACATCTCGTTTTAAGAAGCATTAGAACACTATTGCTACGATACGTTGACATCTGCAAACGCAATTTCCTAGCATGGAAGTGTCGCATTTACATTCTTTTGAAGTGAATACGAGGCATACATGACACTTCGCAATAAATATTATACTTTATCATGAAACATAGAAGTGAGATGCGATATCGCGTTCTAAGAAGCATTAGAACACTATTGCTACAATACGTAGACATCTGCAAACGCTATTTCCTAGCATGGAAGTGCCGCATTTACATTCTTTTGAAGTGAATACGAGATATACGTGACACTTCGAAATGAGTATTATATCTTATCTTGAAACTTTGGGATGGGATGCAGTATCGCGTTCTGAGAAGCATTAAAGCACCATTGCTTCGATACGTAGACATCTGCAAACGCTATATCCTAGCATGGAAATGTCGCACTTACATTCTATTGAAGTGAATACGGGGTATACATGACACTTCACAATGAGTATTATATCTTATTACGAAACATAGAAATGAAATGCGACATCTCGTTTTAAGAAGCATTAGAACTCTATTGCTACGATACGTTGACATCTGCAAACGCTATTTCCTAGCATGGATGTGTCGCATTTACATTCTTTTGAAGTGAATACGAGGTATTTCATGACACTTCGCAATGAATATTATATCTTATCATGAAACATAGGAATGAGATGCGATATCGCGTTTTGAGATGAATTATAACTCTATTGCTACGATACGTAGACATCTGCAAACGCTATTTCCTAGCATGGAAGTGTCGCATTTACATTCTTGTGATGTGAGTACGAGGTATACATGACACTTCGCAATGAATATTATATCTTATCATGAAACATAGAACTACCATGCGATTTCCCGTTTTAAGAGGCCTTAGACCTTCATTGCTTCGATACGTAGACACCTAGAAACGCATTTCATAGCAAGGAAGTGTGGCATTTACATTCTTTTGAAGTATAGACGATGTACACATGACACTTCGCAATAAATATTATATCTTATCATGAAACAGAACTGCGATGCGATTTCGCGTTTTACGAAGCATTAGAACTCCATTGCATCGATACGTAGCCATCTAGAAACGCATTTCCTAGCAAGGAAGTGTGGCATTTACATTGTATTGAAGTATAGACAAAGTACACATAACACTTCGCAGTGAATATTATGTCCTATCATGAAACATGAAAATGAGGTGCGTTATCGCGACTTAAGGAGCATTAAAACTTTATTGCTTCGATACGTAGACATCTGGAAACGCATTTCCAAGCATGGATGTGTGGCATTTACATTCTTTTGAAGCGTAGGCGAGGTATACGTAACACTTCGCAATGAATATTATATCTTATCTTGAAACATAAAACTGCCATGCGATTTCGCCTTTTAAGACGCATTAGAACTCTATTGCTTCGATACGTAGAAATCTAGAAACGCATTTCCTAGCAAGGAAGTGTGGCATTTACATTCTTTTGAATTGCAGACGAGGTATACATAACACTTCGCAATGAATATTATATCTTACCATGAAACATAGTAATGAGATGAGATATCGCGATTTAAGGAGCTTTAGAACACTATTGCTTCGATACGTAGACATCTGGAAACGCTATTTCCTAGCAAGGGAGTGCGGCATTTACATTCATTTAAAGTGCCTCGCGTTGTATGCATAACACTTTGAAATGGATATTATAGCTTGCCATGAATCATAGAAATGAGATGCGATATCGCATTATCTGAAGCATTAGAACTCTATGGCTTCGATACGTAGACAGCTGGAAACGCTATTTCCTGGCAAGGAAGTGTGCAGTTAAACTACTTTTCAAGTGTAGACGAGCTATACATAACACTTCGCAATGAATATTATATCTTATCATGAAACATAGAACTGCGTTGCGATATCGCGTTTTAAGAAGCACTAGAACTCTGTTGCTTCGATACGTAGACACCTGGAAATGATATTTCCAAGCAAGGGAGTGTGGCATTTACATTCTTTTGAAGTGCAGGCGAGGTATACGAGGAAGTGTATCATTTACATTCTTTTGACGTGTAGACGAGGTATACATAACACTTCACAATGTATATTATATCTTATCATGGAACATAGAACTGCGATGCGATTTCGCGTTTTAAGAAGCTCTAGGACTCTATTGCTTCGATTCATAGACATATGGAAACGCTATTTCCTAACAAGGAAGTGCAGCGAAATGCATTCATTTGATGCGTAACCGAGGTACACATAACACTTCGCAATGAATATTATGGCATATCGTGAAACATAGAAATGAGATGCGATATCACGTTTGAAGGGGCATTATATCTCTATTGCTTCGATACGTGGACATCCGGGATCACATTTCCTAGCAAGGAAGTGTGGCATTTACATTCTTTTGAAGTGCACACGATGTACACATAACACTTCGCAATGAATATTATATCTTAACGTGCAACTTACAAATGAGATGCGATATCGTGCTTTAAGAAGCATTAAAACACGATTGCTTCGATACGTGGATCTCTGGAAACGCTATTTCCTAGCAAGGGCGTGTGAAATTTGCATTCTTTTGATTTGTAGACGAGGTATACATAACACTTCGCAGTGAATATTATACCTTATCATGAAACACAGAACTGAGAAGCGATATCGCGTTTTAAGGAGCACTACAACTCTATTGCTTCGATACGTAGACATCTGGAAACGCTATTTCCTAGCAGGAAGTGAGCCATTTACATTCTTTTGAAGTGAATACGAGGTATACATGACACTTCGCAATGAATATTGTATCTTGTCATACAACATAGAACTGAGGTGCGATATCTCCTTTTATGAAGCATTAGAACTCTATGGCTTCGATACGTAGACATCTGGAAACGATATTTCCTAGCATGGATGAGTGGCATTTATATTCTTTTGAAGTGCAGACAAGGTATACATAACACTTCGCAATGAATATTATATCTTATCATGAAACATGGAAATGAGATGCGATATCGCGTTTTAAGAATCATTACAATTCTATTGCTTCGATACGTAGACATCTGGAAACGCTATTTCCTAGCAAGGAAGTGTGGCATTTATATTCTTCTGATGTTCAGACGATGTATACATAACACTTCGCAGTGAATATTATACCTTATCATCAAACATAGAACTGCAATGCGATATCCTGATTTAAGAAGCATTAGAACTATATTGATTCGATCAGTAGACATCTGGAAACGCTATCTCCTAGCAAGGAAGTGTGGCATTTACATTCTTTTGAAGTGCAGACGATGTACACATAACACTTCGCAATGAATATTATATCTTAACATTCAACTTACAAATGAGATGCGATATCGCGATTTAAGAAGCATTAGAACTCTATTGCTTCGATACGGAGACATCTGCAAACGCTATTTCCTAGCAAGCAGGTGTTGCATTTACATTCTTTTGAAGTGAATACGAGGTATACATGACACTTCGCAATGAATATTGTATCTTATCATACAACATAGATCTGAGGTGCGATATCTCCTTTTATGAAGCATTAGAACTCTATGGCTTCGATACGTAGACA